>NC_091741.1:49156503-49231188 GCF_043380555.1 Nothobranchius furzeri | reverse complement strand
TAGAAATCAGCAACAAGCGCCCTAGTTGGCTGGTTTTACCTAGACACATAGAAAAGTGACTAGCGATATCACTAGAAAAGTGATCATTCTTAAGCTGTAACAGCAGATTTCATGACCACATATTCAGCACAAGTTTAAAATGGCTTTTTGAAAAATAGTCATGAGTTCATAGATATAAAAATCATTCGAGATGGTTTGGATGTGAGTGACTTACAACAGAACAACAGCTTGAAAGTCTTTCACAAATCTGGCAAATCTAAGACGACACCTTGGGCAATGGTTAGACAAAAGGACAGCAGAAATTGCACTTGTTTGCAGGGCATTAGAGGTGACTTGTGTTGGGACTCGCTCAGTGACCTAGTGGTAGAGTGTCCACCCTGGGACAGGGACATCATGGTTCCAACCCAGGTCGGGTCATACCAAAGACTTTGGCCCAATCCCGAAACTCACACTTCCACACCAATTGCGCAATTCCGGCCAGGGGTGCGAGTGTGTATGGTGTCCCGATTCTCAAGTGCGGATGTTGATCACGCCCCTCTTGCGCCTTGACTTGTATTACCCACAGTCTATTGTTGCAGGAGAACAGGCTCAAGTTCCTTTTCTGAACGTATGTATTTTGTAATGAAAGCAGTTCATTTTAGGACAATTAGTTGATGCTCTAAAACTTTTAGACAAAGCAGAAACAAACATTAAATCGTTTCAAATAATTGTTTGAAAGTTCTTAATAAAGTTTTTTTAAGCGTCACAGCGACCAGTATCCCGGCATGCATTGTGATAGATGAGGCAATGCTATCTGTCTCAGTTCAGCAATTATTTGCACATTTGTGCACCATGCCCTCCAAGCCTTACTGTGCCCTTTCTTTAAGTGCACTTTGTTGAAGACCGCAGGGCGTAGTTCGAGTATTGGGATTGGCATTGAGATTGGGCCTTTGAAAAAATGGGGCACTCAACATTAAGGGGTTGGATTGGAGGGTTAAACCACCAAATGGTTCCTGAGTGCAGCTGCAGTTGCAGCTCACCTGGCAAAGATTTATCTATGTTGCCTCCTCTGTGTAATGAAATATGTTCTATCCCCTGGAATCTAAGTGAAGATACAGGATGTGAAAAGTCATTGAAATGACGTGCTACTGGATATTTCAAATCCTTTCGTCTGCTTGTACTCTTATGTTCACTGATACTTTGTTTAAGTGGTCTTGTTGTTATGCCAATATAAACTTCCAGGGGACAGAACATATTACCTTACACAGAGGAGGCAACATAGATAATATATGTATATATATATATAAAACTTTGCCAAAGGATCTACACTTTAAATAAACTTCAACCAAAGTCGTCATTTGCATGTTTTTACTGTGTGGGTGTCGGAACGAGCCCCCGCACCGTGAGAACAAACATCTCAGCTCCAAAGCCGATCTTCATCCGCATACGTCACATGTCACGTGATCAGGAAGCAGAAAATCCATGTGTTAGGAGATTGTTTTGGGCTGCTCATTTAGGCACTGTCCCTTATATTGGAAGGAGCAGTTAAAGACAATTCGTTCTTTGCCATTGTGGTGCAACATATGGTGCGGAATGTACCAGGACTCTGTGGACTTGTGCTTCTTCGGATGAGACCTTAGCCAAATAACCCGCAGACTCTAGCTTTAGGATCTCAGAGCAGTAGGAGGCAGCCCTTGATGGATCCTTGACAAGTCTACATTTCGTGCTGCACAGACTCGGAAGCCCTGCCTCTTCGGGGGCTTTAAGAGGAGTTGGTGGTGAATGGCGGAGGAGAGGTGTAGAGTAACGCCTGACGCTGTCAGTGTCCACTCGAATTGTGGAGGTTTGTAGAAGGTTGAGGGCTTGCTGATCCAGCTTTGACCTGGTCACAACTTTCTCCGAGTATGGCAAGGTATCTAGTTGCCAAAGGCGCTGTACGTGCTGGAACAACTCAGTGCTTGTTGCTGTCGCAAGATGTAGGCATTGAGTTGGGCGAGTTGAGCTCTACATTGGAGTCATTAGGCCTTGGAGACACCAGCCAAGACAAGTACATACAGCAATGTGTCCATCTTTGAGTCCCTTAATGATAGGCTGAACTGGAGTTATAAGATGGCTCATGTCTGACCCAATCAGTAGAAGAAGCTGCACGTGGTCCACTGTGGGAAAAGGTAGGTCTCTTAGGTGTCTGTGGTTTTGCTGTAGTGCTGCTATTGGGTAGTTGTGCTCTGCAAAACTTAGCCCATCAGCAGAAAAGGCTTTGGAGATGAGGTACTTCTCATTCAGATTGGTGACAGACGATACCTCAAAGGAGACTGTTAGCCCTCTTAGTTGTTTCACATTCTGGTGAATAGTTTGTATAGGGAGAGTTTCTGGGGTGCCCTGTAGTTTGAGGGACTGTAGGACTGTTGCTAGTACAATAGTCCTCTCTGGGCCATCATCGAGTATAGCATAGGCTTTTAACGCCTGCTTGCCATGGTGGATGAAAATCGTGACTACCTTTAGCATCACCCGCTGTGAACGGTTTGGGCGATCAAGGTAGACTTTGGTTGCTGTAGAACTTGTGGTTGGGTTTGCATCAGCTGTGTAATGGACGAAGTCGTGGAGTACAGTGAGGTGCAGCTCTTTGCAGATCTTACAGGGCCGTTTAAGGGTACAGTTCTCTGTGGCACGACTGCGGCCACACTTTCGGCACCAATTTCCATCCTTGATCCATTTTACAATCTGATTAGGTGTAAGCTTCTTAAACTTATCACATGGGTTTAGGTAGTGATCATTCTCATCACAGTGTGGGCAATAGGGCTGTGGTTTTGGAGCCAAATTGCTATGAGTTGGCTTGGAGGGAGTTGTATCATTGTTTACTGTGAGAAGCACAGGAGTGGATCGTTCCCAATATGCGTTGGGGTTCTTTGCACTCTTATTTAGCCTGTGAGGCTCGGGTTGATATAAAGCTGCAGCCCGGCTTGAGATGCGTTTGGCATGGGACTTGACCTGGAGCCAGGCAGCGAGATCTGGTAGTGTGTGCGTTCTGTCTGAACCAGACTGCAGGATACTCCGGTTGAGGCAATACTCCACAAAACTGTCACGGTAAAAGGAGGGCATTTGACCTAGTAACCGGTACACATGCGATCCACACTGGAGCTCAATCCCATTTGGGCCTTCTAGAGTCTGTAACATCCCCACAACAGATTGTATAGACAGAGCAAAGGTATCAAAACTGTTAATGTCGCTCATCTTGAGTGTAGTGGAGCTTAGGAGGATACCAAGCTCTGATTGTATGAGCTGCCTTGGTTGGCCATATTTGTCCTGCAGTGCATCGAGTGCAGCAGTGTATGGATTTGGAATATGCATATAGGCCTTTGCAAGTTGTAATGCGCTGGGTAATTGTGACTTAGCACTTGGTATTTATACTGCTCACTAAGATGGCTGTGATTGTCTAATAAGCTGTCCAGTGCCATCTTAAGGAGGGCAAAGTCACTCTCTCGCCCACTCTCAAATACTGGTAGTGTTGGCTTAGGTATGCCAAAGGCAGTAGCAATAAACATGTCCACTCCGAGTTGTGGCTGTGGACCAGAATAGGTGGTGGGCTTTGGTGGAGGGACTGGGTATGGTGCAGGAGTGGCTGGAGGTTTCATCTCTCGAGACATCAGGGCCAGGGCCGGTAGAGTATGTCCTGGATTGGTACCTGTACATGGAGGGTACAACACTGCAGAAGATGGGCTGTTGTGGGATTCCCTCTGGTGCTGCATCATGGGAGGAATGTCAGATGAGAAGGTAGATTGGGCTGTGCTTGGCTGTGGCCAGGGGACTGCAGCAGCTTACATTGTCCCTCGACCTTGAGTGGGCTGTTGTTGAGATGTAATGGGCGAGAGTACGTTGGCTGCTGGAGCAGGTGTACTTACTGATGGAGATGCTGGTGGGGCCTGCACTATGTCTGTGCACTGGGCAGGATTCTGCGCATCCCTGGATGGAGCATTATGAGAGTGTGCTTCAGGCTGAGGGACTGCGGCTGAGATCAGGTGTCCAACTGATGCTACTGGACCTGTAAGTATTGAGACCTGGTCGTCTTTGCTAGTGGTGATGTTAGTGGAGAGCATGGAGGTAACTGGTTTGGCTAGTTCTACATCCGCTTCTAGCTTTTTGAGACGACGACTCTGTTCTAGGCGCTTGCTCATAGCTTCTCTAGCCTGTAGGGCTTCCTCTTGAGCTAGTTGAGCTGCCCTGGCTTGTGCCCGTATCTGCTGGAGCTCACGCTCGGCTAGAGTGTCTTCCTCCAGCTGCTGTTGTAGATCATTTAGTTCGTGTTTCTTGACACTTTCTTCTAGTAAAGCTGCTTGCAGCGGTGAGAGGCTGTGCAGGGGATAGCGGCAAGTGGAGTAGGTGGTTCGCCGCCCAGAATGTGAACTGGAGCTGGTTACAGTGCTTGTATCTCTCCTTGTATGGCTTCGGTATTTGCTATTAGAGTGGAATGAAGCAAGTGGAGGCTGTGAGCTGTGCACGGAATAATCTACTTCATAGTCCATTAGGTGCTGGGGTAGACGAGTCACTCTCTGCGGTCTGCTTCGTTCCTCTTCCGTGGGTGCAGGATCATCCATTTTGTGTTGGTTTAGCCTCAATCCGGGCTCAAAGGACAAGAATGTAATGCAGTAGCACTATACTAGTAAAGGGATACAGATTGGTTGAGGCCGTCAATATGGACAGGAGGTTCCGGTCTAGGTGAACGAGAAGTATTCTCAGTGAATTTATTGGCATTGACATTAAACAGCAGACTCTTTTAACTGGGGTAGGAAACATGTATGTGTACGTGTGGTTTCTAGGAAGAAACAAAGTCACTTCCGTAAGTTAAATAGTCCAACAAAGACATATCCAACACCCATTGCTAACTAAACAAATTATAAACCGATACTCGTGTAGCTGAAGGTACGTTACCAACTTGGCATGGAACTCGTAGGGCTAGCTTTAGCATTAGCAACTAACGGCAGTCATTTAAATACACTAACAACTGTGACTGATGTGGTACCAAACATGAAACAACATAGCGAACATAAATGTAACATAAATATTCACCTTTAGTACTCACTTTTATATCCGTCACGCACAACATATAAAACGTTAAACCGGAAGTATGTCCGTCATAAATTAAAGGCACGGTCTGGAAGCACGGAACAAACATTAGTTCCGCTCGGCGGAATATTAGTTCCGCTTCGGTCTTTCGGACAACATTGCTGCTTGCAGTATGCACAAGCTAATATGCTCATTCGGAAATTTTCTAGGTGTCCCATTTCTGTCAAGCTGACATTTTTCAAAGCATTTTGTATGCCACTTGTAATGCTACCCTTCACAATCTAATGTACAGATGTATGTGTAGGCTGATGGTCTCTGGAAATGGAATTATCTCTATCTTGTCCACAACGACACAAAGCATGACTCGATTCTATTCTAACTTTTGGAATGACTGGCGTTGTTGCCTGTATATTTGACAGATCTTGTCAGTTTGTATTGCTTTTGGTTGTAATTTTATTGTTATTAACTTGCTTTATTGTTCTTAATGTTTTTTATTTTCTTGCTTTTTTTTAACTGTTTTTAGTCCTCTAATCTTTATTCTTTATGAATTTAACTATTTTTACTGTTCACTGTGTTATCCTTCCCATTATGGACCTTAAAGGCCCGGAATAAAGTTTGATGATGATATATGGTTGGATTATTTTAAATATATTTTATTGCCTTGCTTAATGATGGCTTTTTAGCTTGATGCCTGCAATGTATTAATCTCTTCCTTTGGTTCATGATTTAGAAGCATTTTTATAAGATTCTGTAAGCTTCTTGTGTCAGTGCACTATGTTTTGTGAATGGGACTCCATTCCCCATAATGCTTTGTTGTGTGGAATTTGTTTTACATCAGCTGTTCTCCTTAACTAGGAACTATCTGCATGAACATGCACAATTCCTGATGAAGGTCTTTTGACAGAAGGCTTGAGAAGAATGAATACTATATTATCATAGATTGAAGTGTGCAGATGATGTTCCTCTTCAGGGAATCTTCAGGAAAAAGGAAAAGCACATCACACCTGTGGTGTCTGGATTCCTGTCAAAGTCAAAGTTGTTCATTTGTCTCCGCTGGGAGATACTTGCGCATTTAGCCAGAGGGGGTTACACTGCACCACTATACTTCACTCATCCAGACCACTACTAAAAAAATAGTACATGCACAGATTAGTAATAAAAATATTTAGACAGTTAAGCATATTTAAAAAACTAATAAAAACCTAAAATCATATTATTCTAAAACAAGAAATAAACAAGTGCAATTTGATCCGCGTAGAGCCACCCACAATCAACCCCTAACCCCAGAATTTACCCGCCTAGGCAACAGCGCGTCTACCAGACATGCTCATCTCACGCTTTTTGTGCACATGTGCACTGTCTAGTTTGGGATTCTGTTTAAACTCCTTTTGTTTAAAACACTTGATGGCCTAATCCAGGGGTGCTCAATCCTGGAGGGCCAGCATCCAGCTAGTTGTTTCTCTGCTCAAACACACTTGATTCAGTGGTTGAACCACCAGTTCAGAAGCCCGTGAAGCTCTACAGAAGCCGTAAATTACCTGCTCAATGAAATCAGGTGTGATGAAGCAGGGAAAGATCTAAAACGAGGTTTCTCAACCCTGGTCCTCAGACTTTTGGTAAACAGCATTTGTTACATGATGCTGTAATATTTTCACCCTGGCTACATAAGTTACTATTATTACAGATAACACATGGTGGCAAGACGACTGGTGGTGCAGATCGGAAGTCTCATTGATCAGTTACTATTTTTCTATCTCACTTACTTCTCATGGTTCCATATGGTTGCCCTTCATTAATGTAGTTAGGACCTTGTGTGTGTGTGTGTGTGTGCGTGCGTGCGTGCGTGCGTGCGTGTGTGTGTGTGTGTGTGTGTGAGGCCTATGTTGTGAACATCTTGCAACACGAGTACATCTATATCTGCCCAGGAAGTGTGTGTTTACATCGTTAAAGCCGTGGCTCTTTGGGGCCATCTGGGAAGCTGGTTGGTGTAATTAAATTGGATCTGGGGGGGGGGGGGGGGGGGGGGGGGGGGGGGGCTATACAGAGGAAGAGGGGAAAATGAGACCAGAAGATAAAAAAAATCAAGAGAGACCTAAGAGTCTGGGCAAGAGGAGGTGTGGAGCTGAATCAGTTTAGCTACACAAAGCTACACATTTTCAGGTTCCTGTTCTTTTTTTTCTTTCCAACACATGTTGAAGAATTGTTGTCACGTTTTGCAGAAGTGGTGCATTGTTCCTTTAGTGCTGCTTGCAGTGTCATTAGTGTGAGTCCTGCAGCGAGACAGATAAATATTTACTGAAAGCCATGCTGTGTTAAGAAATAAAACACTTGATAAATTAGGTGTCATTTTATCATCTTTTGCTTTTGGCAACTCATCAGCCTCTGATCGAATATAGGGGAGTCTTGGAGCAGTAACAGAAATGCTGGCAGATTGGTTCACCTGCCCGTTGAAATGATTATAGATTTGTTAGTTAGGGCTCTTAGCGCTCTAATGAACAATGCTCTTGAGAAAATCTGATTCTATGAAGTAAAGCCTTGGGGAACCTTCATGGCTCGGATTTTAATTCCAGTTCGCTGACAATTCTTAAATCTGATGTACATTTTGTTTTTGTTTTTATCTTGGTTCAGGTTGCCTCCCTGGGTGTGACAACCTTCACCTTGTGTGCTCTGTGCATCGATCGCTTCCGTGCTGCCACTAATGTCCAGATGTACTACGAGATGATAGAGAACTGCACATCTACAACTGCAAAGCTGGCAGTCATCTGGATCGGTGCCCTCCTCTTGGCCCTCCCAGAGCTCCTCATCCGACAGCTGGTGACCGAGGACACGGGACTCCCGGACGAGCCTCCGGTCGAGCGGTGTATCATCAGGATATCCACCTCTCTACCTGACATACTCTATGTGCTGGGCCTGACCTACGAGGGTGCTCGGCTGTGGTGGTGCTTTGGCTGCTACTTCTGCCTCCCGACCCTCTTCACCATCGGATGCTCGCTAGTAACTGCGCGCAAGATCCGGCGTGCGGAGCAGGCCAGCGTGCGCAGCAACAAGAAGCAGATTAGGCTGGAGAGCCAGATGAACTGTACCGTCGTGGCGCTGGCGATCGTCTACGGCGCATGTGTGGTGCCGGAGAACATCTGCAACATCGTCTCAGCGTACATGGCAGCTGGTGTTCCGGAGCAGACCATGTCGATCCTGCACCTCCTCTCCCAGCTACTGCTGTTCTGCCGAGCCGCTGTGACGCCAGCACTGCTGCTTCTGCTGTGTCGCCCACTGGGCAGGGCCTTCCTGGACTGCTGCTGCTGCTGCTGCAATCACGCGCCTTCCTCCACCACAGCCAGTGATGATAACGAACACGAGTGTACGACCGAACTGGAGCTGTCCCCGTTTAGCACTATCCGCAGGGAGCTGAGTAACTACACACCAGCTGGCTCCAACTGCTAAAATGGCCGTCATTATCAGGGAGGGAGGTTTTACTGGCCAGCTACCTGCCTACAGCTAGTGTTTTTATACTTTGCTAGGAGTGATTTGCCTTACCTAGTCCACTTTTAATATCAATAAGTGCACAAATGGGGTTAGACACCAAAAAACGAAGCTGAATCATCCAGGACTTCTTTGAAAATGTTTCTTTTTACTCAAGGCCAGGGGAGCTACAGGGACCGTGGATACTTTTAGCAGTCCTGCCTGAAACCTTTAAGACTCACAGATGGTCCTCCTGCAGGGTGTGGTTGCCCTGCAGGAGGAAGCAGCTGGTCTGATCAACAAGGAATCGAATTCTGGAATTGAAACTAGAATTTTTAACAATAAGTGCAGTCCGTTATAAAATTGTGAGATAAATGCCTTGCCATATTAGCTAAGTTTTTTTCCTTAAGGGGAGCCCTGTGCCGTTCAGCTAAGTGGAGAAATAATCAGTGCCAATCACCTTAAATTATGCCACTGTTACATTTCAGAGGACCAGGGTGATTAATTGTAGGGTGCATTTTGTATAATAATTCAGATACAGCTAAATATGTTGGCTCGCACTGCCTAAAGAAGTACTGTGTTTACAGACCACATCAGCTGCAAACAATAGAACGGTGCATATAGGGGAAGAAGGCTTAGTATAATTAAAGCATCTCAGTGGTTCTAACACTTTGCAAAAGAAAACCTCAAACAGGAGAATCCAGAAGTCCTCAGAAACACTCTGGAAAATATCCTCAGAACTAACAGGAGCTGGTCTCAGAGTACTAAAGACACAGACTTAATGGGATTAAACAGTTTTAAATGAACTAATTGAAGCTGAATTAGAGCTGATTGAAGCCAAATGGAATCAAATGCAATGCTACAAATTGAATTGAACAGAGTGAATGCGGATGGAATGGTTTTTAATGGCGATTTACTGGAAAGGACGGACAGAAGTCTGAAGTATCTGCACTACACTGTTGTATTGTGTTACGCTTTACACTTTGGGGGCTGTATATACTCTGTACACTTTCTTTGGTGCTGTTATGATGAATGTGCTGTGAACAACAAATCCATAGGTTCGATGTAGAAGCTCAAGAATCTGAGATGTTGTTTGTTTCCAGTCAAGAAGACGAATTACAACAATCTGCTACTTTAGAGTATGAAACAACGTCAGGATAAAAAATATTTTAAAAATCAATAGATACTTTTGTTGAACAATTTTCCCCTGATCTGGCCTTAAGTACTAGTTGGCAGCACTTTATTCTACAGTGATTACAGTACTAATGGTTTAAGGTTATTAGCTCACTGTAACTACACCTAATATGCAATAATTTATGAGTTTAATGGTTATGATAGTACAGAAATATAATCACTGGTTTTCTGTAATATATTACAGCAATAATAATATGTATATAGAAATGTTAACTTAGTGTCACACCGTACATCCTAAAGTTTTACACATTGTAATTAAAAGAATGAAATATTTTTTACAGCGAAATAAATTTATACAGTCATGTTAGCTAAATGGCCTCTGAATTTAACAGGCAGCCAATGTAGGGAAGCTAAGACAGGAGAGACATGATCTCTATTTTTAATTATCATCAGAACTCTAGCTGCAGCCTTTTGGGCAAGCTGAAGACTTTTAACTACATTCTGTGGACTTCCTGAGAGTAATGAATTACAGTAATCCAGTCTTGATGTAATAAATGCATGAACTAATTTTTCTGCATCACTCCTGGAAAGGATGTGTCTAATCTTAGCAATATTCTGAAGGTGGAAAAAGGAAATCCTACAAACCTGTTTAACGTGGGATTTGAATGACATGTCCTGGTCAAAGATAACACCAAGGTTACTTACTTTGTTCTTGGAGATTAATTTAATGCCATTCCAGTCAGGTGATTGACTAAGCAATTTCCTTTTCTGGATTTCAGGTCTAAAGATGAGAACTTCAGTCTTGTCTTGATTTTAAAGCAGAAAGTTTTGAGTCATCCAATTTTTTATGTATTCAAGACAAGCCTGTAATCTAACTAACCGATTAGGTTCATCAAGTTTAATGGATAGATATAACTGAGTATCGTCAGCATAACAGTGGAAGAGTATCCCATGCTGTCTAATGGTTTTACCAATTGGAAGCATATATTTTGTAAAAAGAATTGGTCCAAGCACTGAACCCTGTGGTACTCCACAAGTAACCCTGGAGTATGAAGAAGATTTGTCATGCAGATTTAAAAAATGAAATCTGTCAGACAGGTAGGATTTAAAACAGCCTAGCGCTGTTCCTTTGATCCCTACAACATGTTCAAGTCTTTCTAAAAGAACACTGTGATCAACTGTGTCAAAGGCAGCACTGAGATCTAACAAGACTAGAACAGACACAAGATTCTTATCTGAGGCCATGAGAATATCATTTGTAACTCTCACTAATGCAGTTTCAGTACTGTGATACTCTCTAAAACCAGACTGAAATACCCCAAACAGATCATTAATGTTTAAATGCTCACATACTTAGTTGGCCACTATTTTCTCAAGGACTTTGGATAAAAATAGAAGGTTAGATATTGGTCTATAATTCATTGGGTCATCTGGATCCAGAGAAGGTTTCTTAAGTAAAGGTTTGATTACAGCAACCTTAAAATCCGGAGGTACGAATCCATTTACTATGGATAGATTGATTATATCTAGAATGTGGGCAGTAACCAAAGGAAATGCATCTTTAAATAATTTGTTGGGATTGAATCTAAAATTCGGCTGCGCAGTGGCGCAGTGGTTAGAGCTGTTTCCTTGCAGCGAGAAGGTCCTGGGTTCGCTTCCTGGCCTGGAATCTTTCTGCATGGAGTTTGCATGTTCTCCCTGTGCATGTGTGGGTTCTCTCCGGGTACGCCGGCTTCCTCCCATAGCCCAAAAACATGACTCTTAGGTTAATTGGTCTGTCTAAATTGTCCTTAGGTGTGAGTGTGTGTGTGTGCATTATTGTTTGTCCTGTGTGTCTCTGTGTTGCCCTGCAATTGACTGGCTCTCTGTCCAGGGTGTACCCCACCTGATTGCCCATTGATCGATGGAGATAGGCACCAGCCCCCCGTGACCCTACGTGGACAAAGCGAGTTCAGAAAATGGATGGATGGATCTAAAATTCTTATTCTAAATATTATTTGTTCCATTATCATCAAATATAATTTGCTGCTCAAGACAAGAATTATAAATTTAAATCATGCAATTTCATCTAATTCAAAGGGAAACTCAAACCACGGTTTAATAAAAGCATACAGAAATTATTCTAGATAAGCCATCCATCCACTATTACATGCTAATGCTAATGTCTTTAGTTTTTAATAAAGTTTTTTTTTAGACTTACAGAAACCATCCAAACACCTTAATTCCTCAGATGCAAAAAGTTTTCCACTAATTTTGACTATTTTGGTGCAAAATAGTAATATTTGTGTTAGTTTTATATGCTGACTGAACATGAAATTAGTCGTCTACCCTTCTTCCTCCTGAGTTAGCTTCTGATGGAAAAAGACAGAAAAACTCTTGGTTCACAAAACCCTGACAGATCTACGTCATGCTATCACTTCACATTCATGGACTCACCCATCTTGACTCACAGCGGGAAGGCGTTGGTTTAGCATCCAGGAAACAGCATCAGCTAGTGCAAGCTAACCATTAGCTTTAGCAACTCCATCATGCAGAACTCCTACCGGCGTGTTGACCTTTAAAACAGGAAAAGTTTAATTATTAATCACTTCATCATACAATAAAACTACTTGAAATTTGTTCTGCAAAATTTTAGAACATTAATAATAATTAGATACATTCATTTGAGCATTAGTTTCATTTAAAAAAAATTAGCACAATGAAGGCTGTGTTAGAGTAGCAACCGTCTGCTTACATTGATAAAGTTAAACCAAATGGTCTAAAAGGGATAAATACATCAAATACATTTTGATGGATATTATTTCTGAAAACAGCAAATGTGTGCTGTATTCACCAAGATGAGTTGTGTTGATTTATGCAACACATAATTATATATAAAAATCAAGTACTACTGCTTTTGAATTTCACTTGAAAAAGAAAATGTCTTTCCCCTGCCAAGTCCTTTCAATCATGAAAACAGTTTAGTGGAGATTTTAAACAGTTTGAATTATAAGGCCTTTATTACTCGAGCTTCTAAAGACAACCAAGGAAGTGTTTTCCACAGCGCATACATCCACAAGTGTATTGTACTGTAAAGTTTTTTTTATTACTAATCATACCTGGGTCAAAATAAAGGCTCAGTCAATTTTATTTATTAATATTAGAAATTTCACTAAAAACTCAGAAGGGTGTTGCACACAGGTGCTTAAACCGACCACATTTCTGCTCTTACTGGTTTTATTTGAACATTTATAGTAGTGACAGAGTCCCCGATGACCCAGGTTTGATGTTCATTGGTAAACCGTGTCGTACTTGCATACAAGTCTGCACTGCCAAACACCTCGTCTCTGTCTCTCGTGCTCTTGTGGTGGTAGCTCTCTAATCTCTGGCAGTCTCTCTCAGCACAGAAGCCAGCTTACTTTTCTTTTAGCCCCATCGTTACAAAGAAGAATCCTCTTCCCTTAAAGCATAAATCTGACACCATACTTTGGCTCGGATGATCTCCAAACAATGAGCTCAAGGAGATCCAGGTGGATGCAGTCTGTGGCCAGCACATTAATCATCAGCTGTGCAACACCATGCAGCCTGTTGGACAGAGGCCTTTCATTACAATCGCCATCATTATTGAGGGCCGATGAGTAAACCCCTCTTGGGATCTCAGTGTTTATTGCACTACTATTAAATACGTTTTTTACAACTTTGGCAGGATTCATTTTTGATTTTCCATCTAATGTAAAGAGTGTCTTCATAGACCACCTGCTTACCGATGAGACTATTATGTAAACTGGCTTCTAAACTTTTTCTCGCTGCATATTTCCAGAAGTATAGCTCATAAATGGCTCCGTGTGTAGTAACGTGGTTGAAATATTGATGAAGTGAATCTTGTTAATCAGTGAGATGTTTCTTCTGAAATTTTATGATTATCCTCTTCACTCTGAGGTCAATGTGTTTGTATTTGATACCTGAACATGTAAGCACACAGCCACAGTCATGTCCACGTCTAGTCACTGGTTTCTAAATAGCTTTTTATATAGCCAAAAATTGTTCACTTTGTTTATCAAAGAACTTTATCTTAGAAACTGTATATTAAAATCCTAAATGTGTCACGGGGTTGTTGTTTTTTATGTTTTGTGTTCTTATTATTAAAACTAATGCCTAGTTTGAGATTAGCTATTACCAGGATAGGTGTGACTTTGCCAGGACTTACATTGTCCCTCGATTCTGCTGGTGGTTCTCATGAAGAGGATGTCAAATAAAAGCCACGAAGAAGAGGGTTTCTGGTTTAGGAGTTGACAACCAGTGTTAGAAGAGCTGCTCAGTAATCTGATACCATAATTCTTAGATCAACCCCCCACTGGCCACACCTTCACGGTCTTCACTCCTATTCACATAGTTGATGAGAAGTGTGTATTTGGGGGTGAGAAACAAAGAAAGGACTGTCCTAGATGGTGGGAATAGTATGTGATGGAATTTGGGAAGCACATAAGGTGTTGAGCTGCTGCATTGGCCATGTGGAGGGAATCAGAGTAGAACCGCTACTCCTCCACATCAAGAGGAGCCAGTTGAGGTGGCCCGGGCATCTGATTACGATGCCCCCTGGACGCCTTCATGGTGAGGGTTTCTGGGCACGTCCAACCTGGAGGAATTAACCTAAAGGAATACCCAGGACAGGCTGGAGGGACTTTGTCTCTCAACTGGCTAGGGATTGCCTTCGGAGTCCCCTGGAGGAGCTGGCCCCAGTGGCACACCCAAAGGGTGGAAAATTGCAACACCCCCCCTTTGTAATTTATATCCATGAGCAATTGGCAAAATCTTCACTTAGGCCGTAGGTTGTTGAAAGAATTGTTTGTGATACCGTATTATGGGTTATAATTTGTGCCAAATGGATCAACCAATAACACGGTCCTACACAAAATACACCTGAAGAAATCAACCTTAAAGAACATTTCAGAAGCAAAAATAAAAAACAAATGTACTTAACAGTATTTCTGATTAGCACTTCATTGCATTACTCAGACCATTTAAAGGTTTTATCTATTTGCCTTTGTTGCACCTCAATTTTGCTTCAGCTCTAGGTTTTTGCCTCTATAAGACAGTTTCATTGTAAGGGGCTCTTCAGTGCTTCGATCTCATTGGTTGTGAGGGTTGGGAGTGAGTGGCTCAAATTGTTTGCCATATACAAACTTCCACTAAGACTTTTTGATTGCTTTAGTTGGATATATTTTCTGTAACACTGTATTTTTTTGGTTGATCCATTTGGCATAAATCTTATCCCATACAGTATATTTTTGCTATCGTGTGGACGGACGGCCAAACCACAGGAAAATACCGTGTTACGTGTGGATAATGCATTAAGGACTTCCTTTACAAAATTTGGGCATTTGATTAGGCCGCCTCAAACTCCTACCCATTAGGATCCCCCAGAAGGAGCTGCAGTGTTGCTGGGAGAAGGATGCCCGTGTCTTCGTTCTTGGCCTGCATGACCCAACCTTGGGTATGTGGTGTGGAGTGAATAGATGCTACAACTGCTCTACCAAGACTAAATGTCACTCAAATAAACTGTAATCCAAAGTTTTTCCATTTCCACAGCTGTGCACAAAGTTTCAAAAACTTCGCCTAGGTGTCTTTGCTCACAGGTTGAGGAAAATAAGCTTATCTGAGAAACCAAAGACATGATCAAGTCACACTGAGTGACAGCTGCTAGACAGTTGTAGCAAACAGTCAAATCATCAATGTCAGTCAGTCTCAGCCAGCAAATCAAAATAATCTAGAGACTAAAATTACACTCAGTGAATGTCACGTGTAACCACAGGTTCAGGCCTTAATAATCTCTGCTGGACTGAACCTGCAAGCTTCGATCCAACAGCTGCTGACTACTCATTCCTTCCACTTTTTCTAATATTCTGGTAAACAATGCTTGACTAATTTAAAATCTACAGTTTATTGTTTGTACTTGTGGAACATTTAGCAAAGGAAATAAAAATGAAATATTCAACATCTATTGGTGAAAATTATGTTAACATTTTTAGAAGATGACATCTACTTTACATTACAGTTACATTTAATTGACTGCTTTTGTGAGTTGGCTTTTATTAAAAATAAATATGTTATTTAATAAGTTCAGAAATACATTAAATAACATATCTACCATAATGTTGCGATACTAGTTTCATAATGGAGATGGGTATAAAATAGACTTTAATATTATTAATTCGTATAACAACAGTTCTTAGAGCTAACCTTTAAAACAAAATGGTAACGGGGGATGGAGAAGTAGGGATGTCACATCCAGTTCCTTGGAATTTATGGAATTTCCACAAATCACTTCCTACTGTTTTGATCTCAGATGAAACGCAATATGTCACTATAAACCAGAGGAGACTGTTCAGTCTGCTTATTGGTCAGATTGTCTGGAGGCGGGACAACCAGAAGTAAATACAGGAAGATGTTTCTGTGTCCTGTTCCTGAGCTAGTCGATAGCATTATGGTCTACCCACCTTTAAATTATGATTTTCTTTTAATTCAGCGCCGATAAATCTGGTCATCTGCTCCAATATCACTGAAATAAAGTATCCTGTTGATCATCTACAAGAGCTGCTGGTTCATTTTGACTAGCTACTGGGTAGCTACCAACACTTGTGTCCTCTCGCATCCCAGAATGCATCACAAACCAAAGTTTGGCTTGAGCTTGCAGTGCACATACAGCATTGAGACACACTCCTTGTAGTCGTTTGCCTCTCACACATGTGCAAACAAGCTGCACCAAGGGGGAAAAGGAAGAAGAGTTAAATTTAGATGGACAAAAGGTTGCCCTTAAGGTATTTAAGGTGGTTACGTTAGCCCTTAACAGCCGATGACACAAACATAAATAAAGAAACGTTCAGACGTCCTCATAAACAAACCAAACTTCATCTCGGACCCTTTTTTTCAGGTGATGACATCACATAGATCATCGGTTTAGTGTGCTAAAGACAATGGAAGAATGCTGTGGTACTGTGTGCCTAATTTAAGCATCTCAAAGTTTTTTTTTTTAATTAGGCTTCAGGAAATAGTGAAAAATGAAAGTATGGCATTTTGCCTTATTTGTGCCCATTGGTTAGAGATAGGGAAAAGTGCAATCCACATTGTGACAATGAGGTTTTAGTCCTCAAGCTTATCTGCTGAAAGTAAGTTGAACGTATTAAAAGCTATTTTCCCTTTTGGATGTAAAATAGCACTAATTCTTAATGTTTTGCTATAAAAAGAAGCCTATTTTTTTCCTCCCCTAACTGAGGCTTGTTTTTTATGCTCATCAGTGATTTATCACCACGCTCTGTTGTCCTAACACATCCTACACACCCTCTCTGGCTCGTCTCTGCTGGCTTGCCTTTGTCTGTTAGATCCAAAGCGTTATACAACGATGACGATAGCGGACGCCGTCCTGGGTCTGTGTTAAAGATAAAAACAGAACTATTTATGCTTCCTGTATCAGAATTAGCTGTCATACTGGAACACAGCAAATGCCAGAAAGTGTCTCCAACAAGCCACAGAGAATGAGGACGAGGTAGAAGAGATTTAGCAAAGATTTTTGAAGTGCAAATACTAAGATGGAAGGGATAAAGGTTATAAGTTCTTGTGTTAATGGTGTCCCAAAACACATTGCTGAGCATTATCACAGCAATGTTTGTTTGGAACACTATGGTGAAATCTGAAGCTCATTTTGCACTTTGAATCAAATGGTCCAACTATCTGCCATTTATCTGTCAGGAACAAAAACAAAAAGTCCTAATTATGCAGCGTTTGATAAAAACCAAGAAACTGGTGGCTTTGAAACGTGTGACAATCCAAGCTTTTATGGGTCGTCTCAGAGTTTCAGTCTCACTCTCACTGCAGCTCTTCAGCTGAGTGCATGAGTGTGAGGGGTCCCTCGTCCCAGAAATGCTGACAGGCGGTACGTCTCTCATCTCTGTGATAGTCCCCCGAAACTGCTGGCCTCCTGCCAGCGCACTTACTCACACTCAACCAGCCTCAATCAGGAAGGCATAAAAATATCAGCAGACCTGTCTTGAGTGTAGGCTGATGACGGCACATGCTAGGTCTGCAGGTGTGTGCTTGTGTGTGTCTTTTTGCTGTTTCAATGTGTGATGAAAAAGGTTTTCATTTTGTGATCAAAGATAACCGTCATTGTTTTTTTTTTCCTTTGATTTTCTTCAATCTGCTTCTATTTTAGACTCTAAACAGCCTTTTGAGGTCTTGATTTAACAATCCACATCGGTTTATAATTATTATCCATTTAAAGGGTGTGTGGGTAACCTCTGACCTTTGGACAAGGTGCCTGAGACAAGTAAACACACAAAAATCCTCAGATGTTTTTGGTCTAACGCTTTTATTATCCCCGAGCTTCTGAGAGAGTTGAACTCTCTGCCGTTTGTTGGAACTGACTCCCACATTTATGTGCGTTCAATTGTAAGTGGATAGTCATGAAAAACAAGAACATCAAGCTCTCATGGGGTAAGGCTTTCCTTATGAATGGTTTCCATAGTAATCAAGGAGTTAAGTTACAATCTTTTTTTTTTTTGACTCTCTCCTGTTTCACTATTCTTTTTCGTGGCTTGCATTGTGAAAGACGAGTCAATCTCCGCGTTAGAAAGCGATCCGTGAAAGCAACACGGCTGTTTAGATGCATGTGGCAAATTTATTATGAAATGTTTAATTGACCTTTTTAAAGACTGTTGTTATTGAAGGCATACTTTGCTATTTTTTTCATGTTTTTAAATCTTTTTCTTGAGCCAGCACTAAAATGACCCTTTACAGGGTTAATGAAAGGCCGCCCATCTCTATCGTCCCCTGTAGACAGAAAATTCCACTTGCAACTTCAGACTGGTGAGCCGCTCTGACATACCTGGCACTGCAGTCTGCTCCCAGCACATTTTCTGCATGTTTTAGATCAATATTTCCCCAGTCCTGGTCCCCAGGGCACACTGTTGTGCATGTTTTCCATGTCTCTGCTTCAGCACACCTGATTTACATCGCCTCCTCAGGAGAACATCAATTGATGCAGATGCCTGTTAATCACTCATTCATTTAAGTCAGGTGTGTAGCAGCAGGGAAACACTGGTGTTTTAAAAGGCAAGATGGAAAACATTTAGGACAGTGTGCCTTGAGGACCAGGGTTGGGAAACACTGTTTTAGATCACAAACACAGCTGATTTGTTTGACTAAGTGATGAATCACTCCTGTAGACACTGGTGAAGGCTGGGAAGACATTTCAGCTGTTAGAATAAGGTAATAAAAAGCAGAGGTGTGACCAAGGCACTACTTTGCAAGTCACAAGTAAGCCACAAGTCTTTCCAGTCAAGTCTCGAGTCAAGTCCAAGTCAAAGACAACCAAGTCCAAGTCGAGTCCAAAGTCAATGATGTGGAAGTCCAAGTCCTTAACTTTGAATTTAAGTCAAAATCAAGTCATCTGTCAATTTTCAATTTTATGACAATAATAATGAATACATTCCAGAAATAAAGCTTCTTAAAGTTTCATTTATTTGCTCAAACAAGCAGAAAGTGCAACTGAAGTTGATTATAAACAAAGTGCTGCTGCTTTTAGCAGAACAAGATCACACCCAGAACGAAGAATGATTCATGATTTTTGTCCACGTCGTGCCACTTTTGTGCTAAAAATATCAAACATGCTCATGTCATCATCAAGTCAACAAATGCAAGTCGATTCAAGTCGCAAGTCATTGGCTTTCAAGTCCAAATCAAGTCGTAAGTCTTTATAGATTTTATCAAGTCAAGTCAGAAGTCATTAAAATAATGACCCAAGTCTGACTCTAATCCAAGTCATGTGACTTGAGTCCACACCTCTGGTAAAAGGCAAACGCACTACATGAAGATATGTTTTGCTTTAGGTTCTATAAATGGACACTAGGGGGTGCTAAAAGCAAGCCAAAACTGCCTACTTCCCTTTTAAGGATTACTTGTTATAACCCTACAAACCTGCCTCACTGTCACTAACTCTTTCTGATAAAATCACTGCACCAATTGTTGTGATTTAGAAGAAAATATGTGAACATTTGGATGTTAAATAATTAGTTCATTCTCATAGAAGACTAAAAATACAAATTATGCTTATTTTGGTCAATTCTGAAGTGTTTGTGAACCCAACCATCCATTGTTACCTGCTTGCCCCTCACCAGGGTCCAACTCCAGCAGTTGTCCGGCGAGAGGCAAGGGGCACCCTGGACAGGCTGCTAGTCTGTCATTGGGCCACACAGAAAAGTACAACCAGTAACACACTCACTAGGGACAATTGGTCTCCAATCAACCTTGCATGTAAGGATGGAAACCAGCACTTTTCTAAATCTGATGTGTTTACACCATACGCTGTCCCACTCAAATAAACTAATCAAATGTATGTTTCAGACCTATGGGAGGACACCAGAGTACAGAAAAAGCTGAGAACATGCAGAAAAGCCACTACAGGGATTTGAACCTTCTCACATCAAAGCAACAGTGCTACCAACTGCACCACTGTGCAGCCTGGTTATTAAACCATCAAGTTAGATGAATTCAGGTGTGGTTGAGGCAACACACCTGACATGGTTAGTAAGGAAGTCTTCAGTTAAAAAGAAAGACTTTGCATTTTATGCAACCAGTTTTATACCAAAGACTCCTTTAACTCACACTCTGGGGAAAACAATACCTTCAAGTGCCTTGAGTAGCAGATCCAAAACTCAAGATGTTTTTGTGGCTCCAGTTCTCCTCAAATGAACTAAAATGCACCTTTAAATAATATCAAACACAGAAATATTCAATCTCAAGATATTCAAGTAGAATACTTTTCTACTACTTAACCCTTTAAGACCCAACAAATTAAATAATATTCAAAAGACTCAAATTTATTACAATTTTAAACATTTGATTGGTAATGATAATAGAGCAATTATTGACTTTCATATTATATTTGTCATGCAATTCTAATACAAGAATAATTATACTAAATAAAAATCCCACTTGACACTTAAGTACATAAATAATCCATAAGCAGGCAGAAAACCTTTAACCCTTCCACTGTCCTAATGGGTGTGACCCCGCGAGGAAAGTTGACCATTGAGCAGGATTGATGGTGTTGTCACAATGGGGAGCCAAGAGGAGGTTAGGACCCAAAGATGCAGAGAACCAGATGACACTGAGTGGAGCAATAACGTAAAATCCTTTATTGAGAATAAATCCAAAAAGGCAGGGAGCCAAAAACAAAAATCAAAAGTCCCAAATAACAAAACCTAGAATATACAAAAACAAGATCAAAATCTAGAGAGGGGAACGAGACAAAGGTGACACGAGACAATGACCCAACAACAGACAGACGCAGACAGGGTTATATACACTGGGGCACGATGAGAGGCAGATAGGCTGCAGGTGTGTGAGGAGAGAAACCAAGTGAAAGCAATTAACTAATCAGGGAGGAAACAAACATGACCTAGGAGTAAAAACCTAAAGACAAGAAGAGCCAGCAAAAATGATATTCTAAGGGGGAAGGAAAACTACAAAAACAGGTGGAAAAACACACTAAAGAGACTAATAAAATGAAAAGCTGAACCTATAAAAACTGCAGAGGGGTGACTGGGGGAGACCAAAGGAACACAGGGCTTGGGAGGGATAATCTGCAGGGCTGCAGACCAGGGGAACACAAAGAGACACATAAGGGGATCCTTAGAGGGGGATGGAGCACACAAGGAGACACATGAGGGAGACGCAGATGCAGACCATGACAGGTGTATCCCTTGGGTCCACGTAACAGGGGTGAATACCACCTCACCCCTGCCATGAGGACCTCAAAGGATAAACCATCAATCCTGCTCAATGGTCAACTTTTCTCGCGGGGTCACCCATAAAGACAGTGGGAGGGCTAAAAGATTTAAGACTGCAGATTGTTTTGGAAAATGCTAATCTTGCTAAAGAGATACAGCTACTACAAACTTAGAACGGTGAGTATCACATACAATACAGTGGGCCTTATCATCCAATTGAAAGTTGACTCCTCTCAAATCTCTGGTGCTGAGGTCACTGAGGTGGTTAAAAAGCTCTTCTGTGGCAAGGCTCCAGGGGTGGATGAGATCCGCCCGGAGTTCCTTAAGGCTCTGGATGATGTGGGGCTGTGTTGGCTGACGCAGCTCTGCAATATCGCGAGGACATCGGGAGCAGTCCCACTGGACTGGCAGACCGGGTTGGTGGTCCCCTTATTTAAAAAGGGGGACCGCAAGGTGTGTTCCAACTACAGGGAGATCACACTCCTGAGCCTTCCTGGTAAGGTCTATTCAGGGGTTCTGGAGAGGAGGGTCCATCGGATTTTGAACCTCAGATTCAGGAGGAGCAGTGTGGTTTTTGTCCTGGCCGTGGAACACTGGACCAGCTCTATACCCTTAGGGGGATCCTGGAGGGTGCGTGGGAATTTGACCCTACCAGTCTACATGTGTTTTGTTGATTTGGAGAAGGCGTTTGACCGCGTCCCTCGGGGGGCCCTGTGCATGGGGGGTGGGGGGTGGGGGTATTCCGGGAGTATGGGGTACCAGGCCCTCTGATACAGGCTGTTGGGTCTCTGTATGACCGGTGTCAGAGCTTGGTCTGCATTGCCGGCAGTAAGTCGGGCTCGTTCCCAGTGAGAGTTGGACTCCGCCAAGGCTGCCCTTTGTCACCGATTCTGTTCATAACCTTTATGAACAGGATTTCTAGGCACAGCCAAGGCGTGGAAGGCATCCGTTTTGGTGGCCTGAGGGTCAGGTCTCTGCTTTTTGCAGATGATGTGGTCCTGTTGGCTTCATCAGAACGTGATCTTCAGCTTTCGCTGGAGTGGTTCGCAGCCGAGTGTGAAGCAGCTGGTATGAGATTCAGCTCCTCTAAATATGAGACCATGGTCTTGATTCAGAAAAGGGTAGAATGCCTTCTCCGGGTCAGGGATGAGGTCCTGCCCCAAGTGGAGGAGTTTAAGTACAGTGATCCCTCGTTTATTACGGTAGATGCGTTCCAGACCTGGCCGCGATAGGTGAAAATCCGCGAAGTAGGGACACCATATTTACAGTATTTATTTAACAGGAGAGGGAGCGCAGCTGATCCTCATCAGCCTGATCAGCGGGACGGCTTTAAAAGGAGGACGGTTATCCAGATACGACGCCGGATGATTAACTACTGCCTGACTCGCTTCTCCTCCGGATTCGCTCCCGTCTTGGAGACTTCTTGATACTCACTGGTTCGCTGCCTGGATACCAACTCCGCTCTGCCGTCCCGCTCTCCACCATGCTCACGCTCCCTCTCCGTTACCCCATCCTCGTCCTCCTCATCCGTCTACTCTGCCACCTGGAAATCTACCATTCGCCTCTGGATATCACCCCGGCTCAACTCCCCTCCACATTCACCCTGAACTTCTGCATTTTGCCGCTTCCTGGTTTACCCTCCGCTGGATCACCAGTGCGCCCTCAGTTTTCCTCATCATTAAAGAAATAAAATTATTGTTTATCGTTTACCTCGACTCGAGTCTGATTCTGTATGTCTTGGGTTAGACACTTACCCCAAAACATGACAGAAAAATACCGCGAATCGGTGAAAAATTCCACGAATCGGCAAATTTCCCTTGAATAAATCTCCAAAGAAAAAATCCGCAAAGTCGTGAATCCGCGATAAACGAACCGCGAAGTAGCGAGGGATCACTGTATCTCGGGATCTTGTTCACAAGTGAGGGAAAACTGGAGCGTGAGACCGATAGGCGGATTGGTGCTGCATCTGCAGTGATGCGGGCGTTGTACCGGTCTGTAGTGGTGAAGAGAGAGCTGAGTCAGAAGGCAAAGCTCTCGATTTACCGATCAATCTACGTTCCTACCCTCACCTATGGTCATGAGCTTTGGGTAGTGACCAAAATAATGAGATTGCGGATACAAGCTGTCGAAATGAGTTTTATCCGAAGAGTGGCTGGGCTCTCCCTTAGAGATAGGGTGAGAAGCTCGGTCATTCGTGAGGAGCTTGGCGTAGACCCGCTGCTCCTCCCCCTCAAGAGGAGCCAGCTGAGGTGGCTCGGGCATCTGGTCAGGATGCCTCCTGGATGCCTCCCTGGTGAGGTTTTCCAGGCACCTCCAGCTGGGAGGAGACCTAAAGGTAGACCCAGGACATGGTGGAGGGACTATGTCTCTCACCTGGCCAGGGAACGCCTTGGGATTCCCCCGGAGGAGCTGGCCCAAGTGGCTGGGGAGAGGGAAGTCTGGGCCTCTCGCCTTAGGCTACTGCCCCCGCGACCAAACTCCGGTTAGGCGGAGGAAAATGGATGGATGGATGGATGAAAGTTTTCAGTCTGTAATAGCAGAGATCTACCATTTTTTTATCATTCCCATGTTTGTACATGTTTTTTTTAGCATAAATCAGCACATGGTTCCGCTCCTACCTATCAAACCGTACCATCTCTGTACAGATTGGTGACTGTGCATCCTCCAGTCTTCCACTGCCTTGGGGGGTGCCGCAAGGTTCCGTTCTTGGGCCATTGCTGTTTTCAATCTACCTTCTGCCTCTGGGCAATATCCTGAATCAGCATGGCCTGAGCTACCACATCTACGCAGATGACTGTCAGCTATACGTGGAAATGGACGAGAAAAATGCGGGCTCGAAATTGGCTGCATGTATGGATGACGTGAAGGGCTGGCTGGCATCCAACTTCTTAAAACTGAATGAAAAGAAGTCTGAGTTTATTGTTTTTGACCCCCGCAACCACCATGGCTCTCACCCTGTTTGTGACCTTTTAACCCTTAACCCCAAACAGTGTGTGACGAGTCTCGGGGTCAAGCTGGATGCTGGACTCACGATGGCCCCACAGATAAACTCTGTAGTGAGGTCGTGTTTTTATCAGCTTCGCCGCCTTACTCACCTCAGACGAATCCTGAAACGGAGGCATTTGGAGTCAGTCATCCATGCATTCATTACCTCTCGCCTGGACTATGCAAACGCCCTCCTCGTTGGTGTTCCGGACTCTGCCCTGAATCGGCTGCAGGTTGTTCAGAATGCTGCTGCCAGGTTCTTGACGGGTACACACCGACGTAGCCACATTACACCTGTCCTGGCACATCTTCACTGGCTCCCTGTCATTTTCAGAGTGCAGTTTAAGTTACTGACTTTTGTTTTTAAAGCGCTCAGTGACCTGGCACCTTCCTACCTCTCTGCCCTTCTCACTCCATATGTGCCCACCCGCTCGTTGAGGTCGGCTGACCTATTGCTGCTGCACACGCCGCGGATGAGGCTCAAATCGCGGGGTGAACGAGCATTTGTCCATGCTGCCCCAAAGCTATGGAACTCATTGCCCATTGGAGTTCGGCAGGCTCCATCTCTGGCGGTTTTTAAATCTCGTTTAAAGACCCACTTTTACACTTTGGCTTTTAGACAGTGACTCGTTTTAGTGTTTTATTGTGTCATTGTTTTAATGTGTTCTTATTATTCATGTTTTCTCTGCTTTTAATTGAGATTTTATCCTTAGTTTTAGCTCCTTGTAATGGGTGTGTTTTGTTTTAGCCTGTGCAGCACTTTGGGCAGCTCCCATGCTGCATTTTAAATGTGCTATATAAATAAACTATGCTATGCTATGCTATGCTATGCTATCCTTGTGCCATCAGGGTTTCAGCTGCAGGACTTGCAGATAAGACAGGGGCAATCACACTGACAGTGGAGTAGCAGCACACACATTTGCACAAAACCTGCTGAACAGAAACTTTACTGTCAGATTTTGCTCTGTGTTTAATAAGGGTTTTGTGTAAAATAGCTTAGATGAAATATAGTGACTCTGTCCATTATGTTTTCCTCTTTCTTCTTTTTTCCTTCACATAGTCAGAAAAACTTCTTCTAAGCACTATCTTGCCCTCTCATACATTTTAAACAGCTGCATTTTGATCCAGCCAGAAAATTAAATAAAAAAAACACATACATTTGTCCACTTGTGTTGAATAAATACATTTATTAGCAACGTGAGTCAATCAGAGTTCAGCGTCGTGGAAAAGACAAGCTAAATGTTTCGCTTTCTGAGCGGTGGGTAGGCTGGGATCCTGGCCGAGGCAGAATGCTGAGCTGTGTGAAGTTGCCAAATCAAATGGAAGAAGCATGTTTGTAGTCCGTTTTAAATGCAGAGACACTGTTGGATGACTGCTGAAATCTCATGCATACAGATTTGCTTTTCTGGCAGAGGAATAGTTCTCTAAAAAGAATAAAGAAAAAGACCTGTGAGCTTACATTTAATGAAAAATGGCACTTTATTCTATAAATGTTGAAGATCTGAAAGTGAATGAAGAGCGGCAAAACAGCAGGAGTCCATAACAAGTCATCGGGTCTTCTGAAGCAGCCCTACATAAAACAACATTCATGTTGCTTTCTTTAGTTATCAGTCTAGGACACAAATGGTACTATATCAAATTCAGGTCATTTACAAAGGCTCTGTTGTAGCAGTGGGGTTTGGTTAATTGAGTGCTTTAAGAGCTCAATATATATTTTACCTCTACTTATGACAAATAACCTGTGATACTCTGTCTAAATATACAGGTGCTGGCCAGTAAATTAGAATATCATCAAAAGGTTGAAAATATTTCAGTAATTCCATTCAAAACGTGAAACTTGTACATTATATTCATGCAATGCACACAGACCAATGTATTTCCGATGTTTATTACGTTTAATTTTGATATTTATAGGTGACAACCAATGAAAACATCAAATCTGGTATCTCAGAAAATTAGAATATTCTAAAGGCCAATGAAAAAATGTTTGTTTCTCTAATGTTGGCCAACTGAAAAGAATGAACATGAAAAGAATGTGCATGTATAGCACTCAATACTTAGTCGGGGCTCCTTTTGCCTCAATAACTGCAGTAATGCGGCGTGGCATGGACTCGATCAGTCTGTGGCACTGCTCAGGTGTTATGAGAGCCCAGGTTGCTCTGATAGTCGTCTTCAGCTCCTCTGCATTGTTGGGTCTAGCGTATTGCATCCTCCGCTTCACAATACCCCATAGATTTTCTATGGGGTTAAGGTCAGGCGAGTTTGCTGGCCAATCAAGGACAGGGATACCATGGTCCTTGAACCAGGTGCTGGTGGTTTTGGCACTGTGTGCAGGTGCCAAGTCCTGTTGAAAGGTGAAGTCTGCATCCCCATAAAGTTGGTCAGCAGCAGGAAGCATGAAGTGCTCTAAAACTTCCTGGTAGACGGCTGCATTGACCCTGGACCTCAGGAAACAGAGTGGGCCAACACCGGCAGATGACATGGCACCCCACACCATCACTGACGGTGGAAACTTTACACTGGACCTCATGCAACGTGGATTCTGTGCTTCTCCGCTCTTCCTCCAGACTCTGGGTCCTTGATTTCCAAAGGAAATGCAGAACTTGCTTTCATCAGAAAACATAACTTTGGACCACTCAGCATCAGTCCAGTCCTTTTTGTCCTTGGCCCAGGCGAGACGCTTCTTGCGCTATTTCTTGTTCAAGAGTGGCTTGACACACGGAATGCGACACCTGAATCCCATGTCTTTCATGAGTCTCCTCGTGGTGGTTCTTGAAGCGCTGACTCCAGCTGCAGTCCACTCTTTGTGGATCTCCCCCACATTTTTGAATGGGTTTGTCGTCACAATTCTCTGCAGGGTGCGGTTATCCCTAGAGCTTGTACACTTTTTTCTACCATATTTTTTCCGTCCCTTCGCCTGTCTGTTAATGTGCTTGGACACAGAGCTCTGCGAACAGCCAGCTTCTTTAGCAATCACCTTTTGTGTCTTGCCCTCCTTGTGCAAGGTGTCAATGATTGTCTTTTGGACAGCTGTTAAGTCAGAAGTCTTCCCCATGATTGTGGTGCCTTCAAAACAAGACTGAGGGACCTTTTAAAGGCCTTTGCAGGTGTTTTGAGTAAATCAGCTGATTAGAGTGGCAGCAGGTGTCTTCTATATTCAGCCTTTTCAGAATATTCTAATTTTTTGAGATACCAAATTTGGAGTTTTCATTAGTTGTCACTTATGAATATCAAATTTAAATGTAATGAACATTGGAAATACATTGGTCTGTGTGCATTGCATGAATATAATGTACAAGTTTCACGTTTTGAATGGAATTACTGAAATATTTTCAACCTTTTGATGATATTCTAATTTACTGGCCAGCACCTGTAGAATATCAACCCTGCTTGGTCTTTGTGTGTTTATCAGAAGATTCTAGGATTCTTCATTTATCAAGGGATGGTACACATTTCGTTTTGATTCAGAAAAGAGTCAGGTTTATAAAACAATTTATTTTACCAACAATTAAAACATGGCAAGTTAACTAACATTTACTGTGATGGGTGGAACTAGATGTGATGTATGAACCTATATGTGAATGCGATGTTATCAGAACTTCCGTATCTAGGAGAGCTGAGTTCTGGAAAGAATTTGGTTTGCGTTAACCTATGAAGTTGATTATTATCAAAAACACACCAGACACTATCTGTGTGTCTACTTCATCCGTTCTGGGGACCCTCTTGGTGGATCCGAAGGTCAGGGAGGTCAGATGACCTCTGGCACCGAAGGGCTGTAGGATACCGTGGCAACGACTCTTCAGTCCAGAGATGTCTCGGGCCACGACAGATGGATGGAACCGCGCGTCTGGGACTCTCAAGGAGTCTAAACAATATCAGCTTGTTCTGCAGGAACTGTATGCTGTATCAGCTTTGCAGGTGCAAAAAGATTTTGATGACGTGTCAAAAGCTTTGATGGTTAAAGAGGGTTTGCTTCAGATGGCCGGTGTGAAGGTTTCTCTAGAACTACTGAATCACCAGAGTGATCTGGTTTTAATGTTCTCATGTTATGATTTGTGTAGCCAACCAGAGGTTGACAAGTTTGAGGAATATTACCAACTCAGAAACACGCCTTCCTTGATCCGGAGGCTCTGATATGGGGTAAAGGGCTATTTATGTGTCACGTGTTTAACTTAACCTTACTTCGTTCTTGTGTGAGTGCAAATGGTGATGACCCTGTCATGTAAACATGCTGAAACATATTTCAATCACTGTAATCATGAAATAACATTCATTTCCAACTTCAATCATTGAGCACAGATTAATGAAAGCATTTCACTATATTATAAGTAGCAATAAACAAACGTTTAATGATTCTGTCACGAACTGAACTAGAAGGACTCGTTTCGTTTTGTTTTATTGAGATCCTCATTAGCTTCTGCCTAAGTGCAGATGCTAGTCTTCCTGGGGTCTCATACATTTTCATACAAGTGTTTACATAAGACAATACCCTACACACACACACACACACACACACACACACACACACACACACACACACACACACACACACTCACTCACTTCTTCAATTGGTCATTGTTTTCTAATGTGTGCTTTAAATGCTCTCATCTTTGCAGCAACCAAAGCAGAATGTTGACGTATTTCAGGACGTGGTTACAGTTTATTTTCTCATTTTGCCCACCCATAATAAATCTGAGGTGTCTGTGATGTGCGGGACCTGCCATTCACATAAACTTTGTGGCGTTTTACTTAGCTTTTTTCTGTTAGGAAAATGTTTGTGAGAACATAAACAAGCAGGAACCCCACATCTCCTTCCTTACCGTAAAAAGGGAGGTTATTAAATAAATTAAATAATATGTATATAAAAAAATAAACAAATGAGATAGCATGTTTTGCGGTTGCTTTGACACAAACACTGACACAGCTGTTTTAAAGGCACACTTGTTAGTTTTGGCTTGCTTTAAGCATCTCCTAGTGTCCATTTAGTAGAGCCAAAAATGAAACTTATCTCCTTGCTCTGCGTTCATCTTTTTAACACCTTAATCTATTAGCTGAAATGTCTCCAGCCTTCATTAGTGTCTACAGGAGCGGTTCATCACAACATTAAACAAATCAGCTGTGCTCATGATCTAAAACATGCAGGAAATGTGCTGAAAGCAGACTGCAGCGCCAGGTATGTCAGCTCACTTATTTCTAAGTCCCGACAGGTGGCAGCCTGCCCGTCTGAAGCTGCAAGTGCAGGATTCTGGCCACAGGGGTGGTGGGGGTCTGAGTGACTTTTCATTAACCCTGTAAAGGGTCATTTTAACACATGGTGGCTCAAGAAAAGGATTTAAATTTATGAAAAAGTAGCAACATATCCCTTTTAGAAGTAAATAATGTAATCTACATAACAACAAATCAATATTAAGTTGAAGATTTAGAAACTGTAATGTTTGGATCAAATAATGAATGACATCATTTAAAATCTTCTGCTTTAAACCACGTTTGATTTTGAATTCAGGACCATGGACAGTGCTCCATTAAGGCTGAAATAATGTTCTTCTCCATAAACAACCATTCTTCTAAATTGAATTTATTCAGGTTAAGTTGGAAAATCAGATTAAGGAAAAAAAAAAGTAAAGTTTTTCTATATCCTCCTGACTGTCAGGGAATTCCATTTCCTTGCCTTTGGTGGAAGCTAATAAGGCAAACTACTTGATCAGAAGATGCAGAATGGAGAACATAAAATTTATTATTATTATTATTATTATTATTATTATTATATCACAGCAGAATAACTTCATGCTCTCCTTGTTTATCCGTGAAAACATTGTTTTATTTTTGGGGAACTTCTCCCATCCTCAGCAAACCCACCTCATCACAGCAATCTCACAAAAGCACCAGGTGTAGAATGAAGTAAAATAAACTTTCAGTGGGTAAAAACAGCAGCTTCACTAATGCATTTATATCTAATGATGCTTTTTTAAAAAAAATTTCCCCAGAGGGTTTTCTCTAAAATGAAACAAAGGAGTAATTTAACGCTGCGTTAAAAGAGAATGAGGTAAAATCTGAACAGTGCTGTATTTTGGGGCTTATTTTGTTGCAGCTTATTGATTGGAGTAGTTTTCTACTCCAAGTAATCTTCTTTGCCTCCGTAGCTCCATCTAATTCACCAAAGTGGTCAGCTGACTTGGCAAGTTCAATCCCTTTGATTACTCTCTCTCTCTCTCTCTCTCTCTCTCTCTCTCTCTCTCTCTCTCTCTCTCTCTCTCTCTCTCTCTCTCTATATATATATATATATATATATATATATATATATATATATATATATATATATATGAGTGAGAGAGAGAGGGAGAGAGAGATGTTTCAGTACTTATCTCTGAGCTTAAATGGTTATGTAATTAGGTTTAAAGTGCCAGGTGTTGTTTTGTTGACTCGTGTCAAAGGTCTAATTTAAAGCAGATGAAATTCAGATCATTAGTCCCTGTTCAGCTCGCTGTGTGTCTCTCTCTAGTAAAAAAGAGAACATTTTAAATTATTCATTCAATTTGATATTCAGCCCAAGGCAGTGCCTTTAAAAAGTTCGACTGAGATTACTGAGCTGATTTACCAAAACTTTTCCAGGAAATTTCCTGACAGTCTCTGGAGGATTTGAGGCTTTCCGGAAGCTTTACTATTTATCTTGAAATCTCCAACGTGAAAACCCTTAGATCTTCTGACAAAAGACTGGGAGATCCTGAGGGAGTATGTCTATTATCTGTTAATCTTGAGTAGCATAGCTTAATTGGAGCTAAACCTAGACAAACTCCACATGTAGGTGACTGATGGGAAGAACAACCCACCAGGAGATCTGAAGAAGCTTCTGCCAGGTGTTGGGTGATGGGCCATAGGAGATAAGTAGTAGTAATACCAGAGGCATTAGATTATTGTTGAAAGAATACCTCAATAAATAAACCATATGAAGGTTTATTTCAGTGTATTTTACTTTGTTGTTTTGTTATTCAAATACAGCTTTTATGTTTTCCATGTCTTTGTATGAATTTATATATTGAAATAAATTCAATGCATCTACCAAATCTGTACATATTTTTCTAGTTTAAAAACGTAAAAATACTGTATGCAAAATATTGGCTTTTTTATGGATATCCAATATGTTGCTGACTCTTACTTCTCGATACCGATTTAAACCAATACTTATATATGCTGTATCCCTCTGTCACAAAACAAATAAATAAATAAATAAAACATTTTAGATTACTAACATCACATGTCCTACCACACATGCTTAAACTTCAGTTCAAAGCTGCTTTAGGAAATTTACAGAACAAGCTAGGTTTTGAACGCAATCACGGTCACGGGACACCCACACCTCTTCTTTACAAGTTGTGCCAAATACAGTAAAGTATCTCAAAAACTAAACATCAGATCTGCTATAATTTCGCATTTTGAGAGAGAAGAGAAGTAGCTGAAGAGTTTGATGTATAATATGTGTATGGTATGTAAAAGGCGGGTCCTTCAAAGGCTGAAAACTGATATAAAGTTTTAATGCCAATACCAATACTAAAAATTTTAACGGTAGACCAATAATATCAAGAGTAGTTTATACCTTACACCTTTTTAGCTTTGCTTTTAATTGATCAATTTTATCTTTTTACCAAATTAGTAATTTTAATTTAAACTCGTGTCCAGATTGTAATTTCTTTCTTTATTTGTTTTTAGACCCAGTTCTTTATACAGAAAATTTAGATTCTACTCTGTTTTGTGCGGTGAAGAGGTGATGGTTGGGGTGTGTGTTGAATGTGTACAAATAGTTTGAACTGGTTGTGTAATTTTGACGTATGAAAGCTGTGTTTTTAATGTGTAGACATAGTTGTATTTTTGTGAAGCACTTTGAGCGGATTTTATCGTAAAAACCTGATGTGATTTTGGTGTGTGTGTGTATTGTTTGTTTGCTTTTGTCAACTGTATGCATGTTTTTATGTTTGTTCTATCGTCTGACATGAATCTATATGTATAAATGTAACTCTTGACAATGACAGAAGCTGCTCACCCTACCTTTGAACGAATCACCCTTCCTCTTTAGGCAGAATGATGATCATCCTCTAAACTCGACAGCAGGACTGAGAAATGTCTTTCCTGAGATTCATGAACTCTGCCAATGAAGCTGTCTGGATTTAATTTATTTTATTATGGTGTGTTTTTGACTTAATGTGATTTGTTGATTTAGATTGGCCTGAGTCACACATTCTCTAACTTGCTGCTGATTGGCCGCTGCAGAAAAAGAATGGCGGGTAAGAATAGTTTCTCTCCTTTTCTCTGCTGAGGGTCAGTTAATCGGCAGAAAATATGTGGGGTTTTATTTGTTTTAGAATTCTGTGTGCCTGCTCTGTGGGTTTTGCATTGATGCACTGCACCTTCCTTGCACATGCATGCATGTTGAAACATCTACACAAGCACATGGGACACAGAGATGTGGAGATCCTTCATCGAGCATGTCTCAAGCTCAGCAGAGCGTTCAGTTCTCCCAGTGATCCAGAAATGAGTGACAAGAGAAACGAAAGACCCACTTTCCGAAGTTCAAGGATTTTGTCATCTTGGAAAGGCTGAGCAAGAAATAAGTCTCACAAATGTGCAATTTAACTAAAACATTCAAGTTTTTGGTACATCTAGTTGGAATCCAGGTAGCATGGAATTAACTGAAAAAATATCGGTCAAAATTAATGTATGATAGTTAAATGTAAATTATATTTGCATAAATGTGGCCTGTTAATAGCTTAAGACAATGCACTCCCATGCAATCCTGAAATGGTGACTTTTGGTAAATCTTTAAATCTTTGCTTCGGTATTTTGTTTGTCCCACTTGTTCAGCAACAGCAAAAACCATTGATCAACCCTCCACTTGGAAGTGGAAAATGTTTTAGACCCTTTTCTGCACGAAAGAGCTTCACAACATGTGGAAGGAAATGAAAAAACACAAGAACTTGCATTAAAACTAATTCAAACCCAGCTTTTCAGAAGCCGAGCGTTAAAAAAGAAACGTGCTTTTAATGGTTTTTATTTTTAGTGCATGAGTGCTCTCCACAGAGGATTTAGATGGAACCTGCTTCATTTGAGGCAACATGATTACCCTTAATTGGAAGGAGACACAGTGGTTATTGTTGAATGGTATCCATAGAAACAAAATCACATGTCCCATAGAAATTAAGTGACTGTGCACACAAGAATGGTGACTATGACCCATCTGCACAATTTGGTTGCTGACTGAGCTTCTGTTCATTTTGTTTTCAGTGCGTTCAGCTACTTATATGGTAATGGGCACATTCACGCTTCTGATTAACAATATGCTTAAAAGGAACATTGTTCAGATTCAGTGCTTCTGGATGGCTAATTCTTTTCAACAAATTCATATTAAAGGATTAAAGCATTCAATCAAATGACAGTACAACAGCTTTGAGATGTTCAGGAAAAAGTGTCCATCTGGCCATTAGCGCTAGAGGAAAAAGTATCTGAAAAATGAAGAATCAAACTTGTTGGATAATAAATATAGAAATGTTTATTTAACATCATTTAGTTAGGTTTAAAAAGGGAAATTGAAGTACACATGCTTGTGTCATGGATTTTATATTTGTTTATCAATAACCCATTTCCTGTAGCGTAGAGAAGGAGACGATGAGCAGACAAGTCAAACAGTTATAACTGTGGCTCGTGCACGAGGCAAAATGCCCCGAACATCTGATCACAGAGTTTATTTAAACAAGGAGATAAAGATGGGAGTGAGGTCATCAAGAGAGAATGTGTGTGCGTGTGTGTGTGTGTGTGTGTGTGTGTGTGTGTGTGTGTGTGTGTGTGTGTGTGTGTGTGTGTGTGTGTGTGTGTGTGTGTGTGTGTGTGTGCGTGTGTGTGTGAAGAACAGGGTGTGTGTGTGTGAAGAACAGGGCGTGTGTGTGTGAAGAACAGGGCGTGTGTGTGTGTGTGTGTGTGTGTGTGTGTGTGTGTGTGTGTGTGTGTGTGTGTGTGTGTGTGTGTGTGTGTGTGTGTGTGTGTGTGTGTGTGTGTGGGAAGAACAGTGTGTGGGTGTGTCTGAGTGTGAGAATGCTTCAAGACATTTGAGAATAGGATTAGGTTTCGAACAGTGATCTTTCCGGTACCAGCATTAGACCAAAGTGTTTCCTAGAAGGATTTTTTCTCAGTAGCTAATACAATTGGCTCTCTTTTAAATTTTGGATTCTCTTCATTCAACTTGATTGAGATTAACACAGTTCGTCGACACGTTTATGAGTTTAACAGAGAATATCCGGCTCTGCGTAAGCAGGTACTGCAGCAACGGCGTGCTTTGAGACATCTGGGCACGTCTGAACAAAAGACTATGGTGGTACTCAACACTCATAGCGACATTTTGCGTAAAACAACTTCCGCTGTGAATGAATTGCGTTCTTTTGTGAATGTTGATTATGCTCATACACAGATGCTGACCACTTGCCTGTCCGACTATGGTCGGGACGTGAGCGCCTCGATTCACACCCTCCTCATAGGGAGGATCCCTCCGTACCTCGTGTCCCTGGTGATTGCACGAGTGACATCGAAGGACCCGTTTGCCTTTCAGACTCACTTGGCTTTCTCGTTGGGCAGTGCTATCCCGTTAAGTGTCAATCCAGATGCTAGAGAGCTAGCTTTCATCATCAACTTACCTATTGTAGATGTCCAGATGACATCTATAGACTAAAAGATGTGGTAATTTTAGGTAATTGGGTTGACGCCTCCTGTCGTCATGTTCCATGAGGACACTCCGCACGTCCGGTTGGTTCCGGATCTGTGCGTGTGGTTGCTCACACGTGGCCTACACTTCTTGTGTCCAGGCACACCTTTTCTGCGTAGTGGTGCCACTGGTGTGTGTGGCATAGATGAGTTGTCGGGTGATTCTAAATGTCCTATGACTGTGACTCCACATTTGCATGTTGTACAAACTACTGCTGTTGTTGTTGGTGAACGCTGGTTAGTTAATACCCCTGCTCATGAAGCAGATGTTTTCTATGAGCGTCATGGTGTGTCCACACGTGTTGTGCTTCCTTCTCAAACCCTATGGGTGACAGTTCCACATAGTGCTATGGTCCTTGTAGGTGAGGTCTCTCTATGTTCCTTGGATCCTGGTGAGCATAAAGCCTGGTTCATGCTTCTCCGTCAGCTCCGCAAGGGACAGACACGCATGGATTGATGGAAGCGTTATGCTCTCATACTTCTCCGTCTCCTGGAGAGTGTTGCAAAGCAATTGCCCGGCAGGACAACAGAGGGCGTAGCGCTGTTCTGTGGTATCCTGTCATGTATCGGTCAAAGATCGTGTGTTTATATTGTGTTTTTTGTGTATATAAGAGACTTTTTAACACAGACACATTTTTCTCTCATTCTCCCACCCCTTCATGCGCTTCCCACCTCTAAACCCAGGTTTCCTGTCATTTCCGTCCACAAATAAACGCTTGCTGCGCATCTTTTCACTCCTCCAGTCATGGGGGAATTAAACGTTCATATTTTTAGAGTTTTTTCGCGATGTATTCTTCAAGCTTCTCCGTGTCTGCCGCTTGTTATCCTCAGCTCTCTTTATGCTTTTGAGGGCGCTATGGCGGCGCTGTAAACAAAAGCGGCGTCCTGACCAATCACAAGCTTGCGTTGTCCGTCTCGACAAACGGATGTTTAGAAAATAGAGCTTGACTCCGTCCGTCCTTGCGGAGCTCTCCGGCAGGCACGCAAGGACGTTGCGTGTCTCCGCACTGACGCAGACGGAGAAGCATGAATCAGGCTTAAGTCTGTTGTGGAGTTTTCTCCTTTTTATGACGACATCTCCTTTGCTCTTTCTCCAGCTACGCTGGATCGTGTTACATTCAATGGTCCGACTATGGTTCGGGTTAGTGCGGTGAAAAGGGTGCTGCGTGAGTTGTCGGCAGATCCTGGTCTCAGGTTTCAACCAGTGTCTTACTCCTGGTCCTCTGCTGATTCTGTCGTGTTATTCACTGCATGCCTAAACCTTTGTTGGTCTTTGGGGTTGTCATTGCTCCTGTTCCGTCACTTCTCCGCACGGTTGACCTCTCTAGAGCCCTTTTCAGACAGACATTCTGGAACATTTGTGAACAATTCAATCCAGTTTTTAACCGGAACTGTGTTTTCAGACACACCACTTTTGTACCGGAACTTGTCCTTTCGGCTGCGTTCACACAGCAGGGAAAAGTTCCAGAAGTCTGACGGCGGCGGGGGTGGGGGAGTGGTGGGGGTAGAATCGGACTTATGTTAAGAAGAAGAAGAAGAAAATATCATTTCTATAGCGCCTCTCAAGATAAAAATCACGAGGCGCTTAAGCTTAATTCTGCGCACACGAAGACGCATAAGAGACCTGGATGATGAAGCTCAATGGTAAAAGGAATCACTGAAGCGGTGTGAAGTGCTCCGTCGCGCATCTAGACGGTACCGTAGGAGGCGAGCTGCCGTGGTTCGCCGCATGCTACAGCAGCGGGCTATATAGGTGCGCACAGCGTCCCCCAGTCCCCTCGTCCTCCCCCTCCCCCTTGTCCGGAACTCTACCTCACCAGTCTGAAGCAGCCACCCTGTCCGTAACATGTCCGGACCTGTTACTAGGGGCTTCGTCCGGATAAATTCCGGAACACGTTATCCGGATGTTTGTATTCAGACACAAAGGTCTTACGGACAGATTCCGGAACATTTCCGTTTTTCATGGCCTGTCTGAAGGGGGCTTAGGGGACTCGGTCCGTAACGTCGGTGGCCGCCTATCTCGAGCTCTCATGCCGGTTGTTCGTGAAGCCCCGGCTGCCCAGGTGCCTCCACCTGCACCGGCCGGTCCTGTACCTCCGCCTGCACCTCCTGCGCCTTCAGTTAGGCCTTCAACTTCAAAAGGGGGGTGATCTCTATTGTCCAGATTTGTCAGTCCCATAGTTCCCTGTTTCAGGTTACACAAGTTTGTTTGTGTTTGTGTGTGTGCATGGTTGTATTTCCAGTCTATACATGACGTGCAAACTTGGGGTGACTTGATATGGTCATGCTGTGGGTTCCTGGAGTCCTGTAATGGTTAAGTCTTAACAGTTAAAGGGAGTATTCCACAAACTGTTGTGTTTATCCAAATTCCATTTTTTTATTATCTACTAATCTATAATTCCTTAGGGGGTATATTCACATATAGGTTTGATTACTAAAATTACTGATTTACATTTTAATGTTTCTTCTTTATATTACTAGTAATCATATTAATTATTTTAAAGATATATTCACAGATATACATTTCTGCATACTTTCATTACAGCTGATTTCTTTCATTTCTATTATCATCTATTTTATTTAGATTTTTGTCAGTTATGGACTACAGATTATTTTGCCCTCCTGTTTTGATAACATTTTTACTCCAATGCGTTGATTTTCCCTTAAATATATTACAGGGTTATGTTAATTTTGTTCTTTTGCTACACTTTTCCAGTACACGTAGTTTACTGCATCCATTTCTTTCACCTGAACTCCATTCACATGATTTGCTTCACATAGCACATATAGGTGCATATAGTGCTAGGTTTATTTTTATTTTTTATTTTACATCAGATGCAATCTATATGTGTCTACATTCAAGTGCCCTGCATGTGTGCTCTTCTCTTCTCCTGGGTTTCGCCTGTGATTGTCGCTTCCTGGGAGGACCTCTTTACACCATCACCTGATTCGGTGCCTGCTGCCTGAGGGTCCGGTTCGCTTGAGTCTGGACGTCCTGTGGTTCCTGCCGTGGTTGCTGGAGTTCTACGGTTTGCCTGGGGCCTGCTCCGGTCCCTGCTTGTCTGCTTCCTTCCTGAGGATTATGTTAAGTGGAATGACCTTCTCAAGTTTGGGAGTAACTTTGACTATTCTCTAGTGTGGGGGTTTGCTTTCCTCACTCCTGATGCCTTTGCCTGGGAACTAACCTTTGCTTCCTTGACTGAGTCCTTAGGGCCTCTGGGATTATTCAATGACCCGTGTTTTCCACCAGGACCCCATGACCTTTAAAAGGGGGGTTATGTAACGTCTAGCAATGGTCAGTCTTAGGTACTGTTTGACCATTCAACATCTGGTCAAAAAGGAGACAAAAGACTGCATGTGTTCCCTTTAAATCTGCTTGCCTTCATCCCATCAGCTGAAGCTCAGAGCCTCTCTGCAGCTCTGAACACAGATAACGAATTGTCAACAATAATGTCGTCTCCTCAAGGTCCAAGCTTCCCTTATCATCCTACAGGATTCTTCATGCCTCTGAATAAGTGAACACTCGCAGCTCAGATCAGTTGCTAAATCAAAGAATAATTTCCTAAATCAGGTATAAACTTCTAAAACGTATACATTTGGACACTTATGTTGTGTAATGTCTGAAGTCTGTTGCATTTCTGTCTGTGGTGTTTTTTGCATAGCAAAGCTGCCCTCCCTGTGGAGGGTAACTCTGGAGTGCCTTTTTTTTCCTCCACCTGACCCTATCCTCATGTAAACCCCTCTGATCTCTATTAAGGTAGCGTGACTCAGGTTGCGAATGACCACAGTCACCAATTCTTGTCACGTGTCTTTGTCTTTGCCTATGTATGTCTGACCTCAGTGCTGTGTGTACTGAAACTCTAATTTCCCTCTGAGATTAATAAAGTATCTTTGAATTGAATTGAATAAGCTAGAAAATCTGTCATGACTCCCAGGTTGACACCCTCCTCTGCCTCTGCTGCCTCCTCAATCGAGCCTTCAGCCACTTAATTACCATCACCTGCACCCTGTCATTAGCTCATCACACACATCTGCTTCCACTGCTTTATATTCACTAGCCAGCCACCAGTTCCCCTTCCAGATTATTGAATGCTCTTTGCCAGTAGAACTTCCAGCCTTTCACCTTGCCTGATCATAGCTTCCGGACCTCGTTTTCACGCCTGACCCCTGCCTAGGACTCTGCCTGCCATCACGACCCTCGCCTGTCTTTGACCTCTTCCCTAGCCTGCTCCATTTACCTGCATCGCCTCGTTCTGGTTTTTGACCCACGCCTTCTCTCTGACTCTGTCTCCTGCCTCGCCCTCCTCGGGTAACGCCACATCTAATAAAGACTTTTAAAGGTGCTTTACTGTGTTTGGTGTCATCACGGGTCAGGAAAAACTAAATGCATGGTTGTTGGCTCCAAACATACTTTACAGACGATACCAAAGTTACATTTAACCCTGACTAACAACGTAATGGAACAACTAGAAGAAGTAAAATTACTGGGAGTAATAGTTGATTGTAAGTTATCATGGACAAGCCAGATTAATTATGTTTTACACAAAATGGGGAGAGGTATGGGCATAGTTAAATTTTGTTGCAAATTTATACCACAATATTTACTTAAATGCCTTGTTCAATCATTAGTGCTTTCTTGTGTAGATCAAGCATCTCTTATTTGGTCCAGTACAAGTGAAAATAATTTGCATAAGCTACAAGTAGCACAAAATAAAGCTGCTCGTATTGTTTTAGGCTGCCCTTACAGAACAAATGTGAGAACTATGCATGAAAAACTTGCTTGGCTCAATGTGAAGAGTAGATTGAAGTATTTCTTGGTAACAATTGTGAGGAACATTATAATGACAAAAACACCAAAAATTATACATAGCACATTATTGTTTTTCTCAGATAATCATACTTATAATACACGACAGATAAATGAGATGAAAGGTGTTTTACCACGCAGTAGAACAAATCAAATTCAATGATCTTTTCACTATAAAACTATGATTTCATGGAATGCATTACCTAGATTTTTAATATTTGAAAGTAATAATATTTCTTTTCAGAAGAAACTGAAATTTTTTTTGTTTACACACATTTGTATAGTCACTATGAACTCTGCAACGAAGGATTGAGAATCTGGGTTTGAGGTTGAATACTGGATATCGATGGACTATGATACGAATCAATAGACATGAGGTCACCATTCTGTTGTATTTTATTTTCAATCTTTATTGGTGTGATTAACTCCTCTCCCGATATTAGTTTATATATGTAATTTTGTTCTAGATATGTGATTTCATCTTGAGCTACTGGGATTATGTGAATTAGGGATGTGTGTGTGTGTGTGTGTGTGTGTGTGTGTGTGTGTGTGTGTGTGTGTGTGTGTGTGTGTGTGTGTGTGTGTGTGTGTGTGTGTGTGTGTGTGTGTGTAGAAGGGCCATAGAGGGACACCTGCTGCCAACTACTTGGACTGCTTCTAACAAGCACCACTCATTGCCATGGCAACCCCATACACCCACTTCAACACACTGACTTATGCGCTACAGACTGATCATTAGAGCCTAGTGATCTTTCTCCTCCATGCCCTCTTCCATCCCCATCACCCATTCTTGAGAACCAAGCAAATTGCCCTCCTCCCTTCATCACACCCTTCCTCTCAACCTACGCCTGCTTTCTTCCTCTCCTTCATCTGCTCTCCATTTGGCCATAATGGTTTTCTGTCTCCTCCTTCCTGCTCTTCATTTGGCCTAAATATTTCACTTTTTATGATTTGTCATCATCTGTTCTAACATACTCAGGCACTACCTCTTTTCCATTTATCCCAGATTTTCCAACTTTCCCAGAATCCATTCTTCTTTCCCTTCGTGTGTCTTGTTATTCCCTACCACCACCCCCACTTCATTTCCTTTTGTTTCAACCTGGATAGAGGTTATAATTAAAGAAAAAGAGGATCTATTTGGTCCAGCAAAGCTCTAATTGAAATCCAAATTTGTTTCCTCCAGTCATAGGAGGAACCGGTTTTCTGCTGAATGCCCGATATCCATCAAGAGGCACATTTTCTGAAGATTACTTTGATTATTATTATTTTTGAGGTGAAAATTAGAACTGCAGACATGAAAGTCTAAATTATTCTTTCAATATTTAAAATTGCCTCCAGCATTCTTCTCCAGTCTTCAACAGATGGAAAGTATGGAAATCGTGTGAGGTGAAATAAAAAACAACATTTCTGTGAGGTTGCCGTGGTGATTTACTATAGTGATTGTAAAAAACAACAACAGCTGGGCTCATTTTGAAGAGGAGGAACAAGTGCGTTTAAAGCAGGATCTAATTGCTGTGTGTGATGCACTCCAGCATGATTTCCTTTCCCAATTAGCTGATTGACTCAAAGCATAAGTGGAAAATAGTACACACACATACACACACACACACACACACACACACACACACACACACACACACACACACACACACACACACACACACACACACACACACACACACTTCGATTTACCGTATTTTCCGGACTATAAGCTGCTACTTTTTCCCACGCTTTGAACCATGCAGCTTATAATGAGGTGCGGCTTTACTGAAGATTTTCCTTCACCTGCCAGGGGGCGCTTTAGCAGAAAGTGAAATAGGTGGAAGTCAAAAGTGGAAATCGAAGAAAGTGCTCATTTTAATTTAGCACATGCAAGCAGCTGGCACGACGAAGAATTTCTTTCAAATCCATTCCCCCTCATCATGGTAACTACACATATGATTTCATATGATGCTGCATTGAAGTTGATGGCCATCGATCTGGCAGTAAAGGAGGGAAACAGTGCTGCCGCACGTGAGCTTGGCATGAATGAATCCATGGTTCGGCGCTGGAGACGGCAGCGGGAAGAACTCATTCAAGCCAGCTTCACCCGGAGATGATGACAGCAACACGGACAACGACACTGACATCGCCACAGAAAAGGTTTGTGACGAAGCTCTTCTGAGGCTGTTCAACTCCGACACTGAAGAAGAGGACTTTAATGGCTTTAGTGCGCAAGAGAAAGATAAATAAACTAATCAATAACTTTTCTGTTTTGTTTGATACTGATCAGTTCAGTTCCGTTCAGTTAAACTACGTTTTCAATTCAGTAGATTTACGGTAGATATCTGCAGCTTTTAGCCCAGTGCGGCTTGTATAAGTACACTTCCATGTTATTTTAAAAACTTAGTAGGTGCGGCTTATATTGAGGTGTGCTCTATAGTCCAGAAATTATGGTATCTCACAAGAAACAGTTCTTCCTATTGGTCTTGTGTTCACGGTAAAAATAAAAACATCTAGGAACATAAAGAATAAGTAAAATTGTAAAAACTAACAATGACAGCAGATTTTCTTGGAGGTAAACATCTAAGTCATTGAAGTCAAATGTGTTTATGTACCATATTAATAAAGAACATTTGCAATATAAAAACAAAATGTCATTTAGCTTTAAAGGCCCATGTGTGAAATCCACAAACAAGATCCGAGAACTATTTTATTTTGAAAGGACCGTTCCGGCAACTGTCTGCTAGGATCTTGTAACTCACGTGACCAGCTTGTGCTATACTCAGGACTTCAAATTACAGGTGAGCTAAAGGGAGCTCCTGGAAGCCGTCAACTTCCACACCCAGGTGAGCCCGAAAACAATCCTGGTTTTACTTACATTACATTATCTATGTGGATTCTCTGGGGATTATTTTGAGCTGAGAGGTGCAGAGCTCTTGATGCGCTTTGTTTGTCCATTCTGGCCATGTGAAAGCACTCTATAAATAAAGTTGATTTGATTTGATTTGATGCGCTCCAGACAAATGCGTCCTGAGAATGGCCACAGTAACATTCTCAAAGTGTTGCCACCTCAAAAACAAAGTTAACACGCGATCATTTTTCTCAGCGCATATCCTTTGATGCTTTCTGTCTTTTATTTGTGTCTGATGCGTTTCGCTGCTGCAGTGCAGAACGGATCACCTATTTCGTCCTCTGGTGACTTCACCGCACCGGCGCGGTCTGCGCGCGGCACATGCTCCGTTATATTTGAGGTCGGTAGATCTTTTTGAATTGCAGTTCAAAAGTAACTCATAAGGTGAAATATATGAAGCCAGGTAGCAGTTTTTCTTTAGCATTGAGAGGAGATGCAGGAAAATAATAAACAGGCAGGACAGAAAAATAGTCAAATAAAAAACAAACTCGTTTTGTACCTGGTGGTTGCAACAAACAGACACCACTGAAAATAATCAGAAGTGAGGAACAGAAAAGGAAATTATTCTTTCAATGTTTAGATCAGCAGGAACTCTGAGAGGTTGCAGGTGCACCAGTGAGTTTGCGGCCACTGTGCAGGGGGAGGGGGAGGAGGGCTGAAGCAGGGGAACAGTAAAGATGCAAAAACTTCCGTTGTTGAAAGAGATGTGTGCTAACTTAGAAAATGTGGGCACAATTTTAATTACTTGTCATAACTACATTGTCGTTAGTAAAGTAGTGTGGAGATAAAATAAAAAAGTAAGCAATGCTGATTTAGCCACTGGCTAGTGGACAAGCGCTGGAGCGTGTTGGGCGAGACGGCAGGCTGCAGGAAGAGAGGAGACTTGAGTAGAAGGACTTTGGGACTGACACGTTGGGACTGGATCGGGAGTTCTGGTACTATGAAAAGATGAATGAACAACTTGAATTGAATTTGGGAGTCAGAGACACTAATCGGAGGCTGGCGTCTAGCCAATAGTGGGTGGGGATCTGAACATATGTGGCTTCCTTGTGTTGCACATGATGAGGAACTGATTAATTTTATATGTCTTTGGACATTGATTTTTATTCAAACTACTAAGTACAGCAACAGTGTAGCTATTATTTTCTATTTCTTAGTTGAATTAGCAGAATCCATGCTTCCAGTGCACACTGCTGCCCTCTGCTGGTTCTTTTAGGTTGCAGTCATAGTCCAAACAGGTAACGTGGAGCTCGTATGTCCCTAAACAGCTACTGCATTTCAAGATGGTGGATGACCATGGAGCGTCGACCACAGCTTATATATACAAAAATGTATAATTTCAAGTAGAGAGGAACATTTATAATTGATGTTGGTGAGAAATATTAGTGAAAAAGGACAAGTTTGGGAACTGGAAACACAGGATTTGATAGTAAACAGGTAAAAATATCACACACTGGGCCTTTAAATATAGAATGTCATGTTCTAAATGTTGTATAACTAATACAGCAGGATTGTCATGAAGTGATTGCCTTTGTTTTTAAGTGAGCCATTCTTTTTTGTATTCATGTGGGTTTAAATATTAGTGTTGTAGCCTTATAAATAAAGATGCATGATTTTATTTGGGGGCTTGTCCGGGATTCAATTTAGGCAACAAAAAGGATGTCTTCCGAACAAGCATATTCATGTTCCATGTAAAAAAACATATGTACTTGTGTTTTACAGTGTTTTGAGTGATTTATTAAATAACAATTATGTATATCTGCTGGTGAGTTTTTCAAAAATACAAATACTTTCTTATAAGATCAGCAGTTCTTTTTAACGACATTGGTAAGAATCAGTAATTGGGCTTTATTGTTTGATGAAGCTCCATGTTTTTCTGCCAAATTAAATGGTAAATCACTTGGAAGAGTTAGAAGTGATCATTTCCAAAGTTTTTTTACATGTTGTCATAAAATTTCTTGCACAGATGTGAAAAGTAGGGCAAAAACATGATCCATCTTCCTGAGACATGCTCAACCCGACAAATTTTCAAAATCGCCCTTTTCACCCTCTCCTTCAACATGACATCCTGCAACAGATCCATTCACATGAATTGCCTCATCACACACACACACACACACACACACACACACACACACACACACACACACACACACACACACACACACACACACACACACACACACACACACACACACACACACACACACCTTAAGCCTTTCTCCTTCTACCCCCTGTTGAGTCCATCCCAGACAAACCCAGCACAGTCCGATCTGCCTCCGGTTTTAGCTTCAACCAATCTCAGAGCCGAGCACATCCTGATAAGCTCCTGCTGATTGGCTTCAGACGGACTGAAAGGCTGATCATATTGTCGCTGATTTTCCCCTATCCCACGTGCACATTCCCAATAACACACCCATACTCTCTGGGGATAGGAGGAGAGAGAGGCTACAGCTGACGGATGAGAAACAAATCTCACTGTGACAAGTCAGACACATGAATAATGAAAGGATGCGGAGTTGTTTGGTCAGGTATGGCTGCTGGGACGATGGAAAGAAGGTGGAAATGAATTCAGATCTATTTGGGTGAACAGCTGAAAGTAAAGTGATAAGAATTTTGCTGCATTTAATATGAAACAGCAGGAAACTTTGGCTAATCAGAGGTATAGCAGGCAGCCAAAGACCAAATGTTCAAAAACCTGTAAAAATGAGCAAAAGTTATCTTGTCAACACAGGACCAGTAACCGGTGCATTTCTAATCCTAATTTGTAATCATTCAAGATTTCCTTAGCTTTCTTAAGAAGCACCATTTTTTAAAGAGGTGGGAAAGGTGAGAGGACTCAGATGAGTCGAGGACAGATTTGAATCCTCAAACCCTGTGAAAATCCAACCTGCTGCGTCTCAAGGATGTCTCTAACTGGAGAGATGGGTTTTAAACAGGCAGCGGACCCCTCCTGTTACCGAGGTGTGACTGCGTGATTGTTCCACTCGACTGCAAGCTGTGGCAGAAAGATTCCTCCTGGGGAGGCGGCAGCTGATGGAGGAACAAACTGAACTGTTGCACCAGCAGGAGAGAGAAAATAATGAGGAGGAGGAAGGGTTTGAGATTTCTCTTTCTGCATTATTTTAATAACTTCTGAATAACAAAATTAGTGGCAGAGCATCCTGGTTCTTATGAGGTTTCTGCCGGATTCGCTGAGGTTTTTTCTAAGAACCTGAGAAAGTATATTTTCATTAGCTCAATGGGTTTAACTGGGTAATGGATTTTGTATCATTAGCATAATTAAAAACAGTTGCAATGTTGCCGCCTTCTTCCTTTTCTTAAAGGTGAAATTATGTCATTTAATAGACTCTGTCATAGCAGGATGTGGTGATGAAAGTCACAGCTACTCACCTGCACATGGTCATTTACATGGAGGGGGTGGAGCTTAAAAGCTTGTACTGCAGCCAGCCACTAGGGGATGTGGGGTTGGGTTTTGCTTCTATATTCTACGTGTTCCTCATTCTGGTGTTCCTATTTCAAATTTACAGTTTTTGAAACGGAATTTAAAAATTAGACAACCACTCAACTTTCACAATAAAAGCTCCTTTAACCAACCTTGGAGGAGTCTCTTGTGCATCAACTTGCAGGGAGATTGGTATTGTTTCATTATTTTGATGTGTAACAGCTTTTCATCAGGATAGTTTTTAACTAAAGCAGGAAGCTAAATAAACAGTAGAATGAAACTGAACATGTAGAAGCCTCAGGTGTTGGGAAAGAAAAGAAAAACTGATGCATCTATTTTTTTATTTTATTTTTTTTATCAGTTATTGATATTTATCAGTTTACCTGAATAAATTACATGTATTGTTTCAGCCATTGCTGGGCTCTTTGTGCATTTTCTACTTTTACTGCAGCTCTGCTGTTTATTTAAGGGTCAATAACTCCCCAGAGCTAGAAGGAGGAACATTGATTCAGTGATTCCTTTATGAGTTTGCTGCATCTGTGTGTGTGTGTGTGTGTGTGTGTGTGTGTGTGTGTGTGTGTGTGTGTGTGTGTGTGTGTGTGTGTGTGTGTGTGTGTGTGTGTGTGTGTGTGTGTGTGTGTGTGTGCATACACTCCCCAGAGAATTTCCTCAGTTGTTCTTCCACATCATTCTATCTTTTTCTTTTCCACTTTTCCAATTCTCAAGGCTTCTTGTTGATTTTTTTTGGCACAGTGCATGTTAAAGAAAGGGTAACCTGCCAAAATGAAGAAGTAAAATCCCAAATCAGGGCTGATAAAACTGTCTGACTTCCTGTGAGTGATGCATCACTCACAGCTTTCCCTTCTGAGTTTGCCTTGGTTTGAGGGTTAAACAGAGCTGCCCTTGACTGTCCCTGTTGTGTGTCCAGCACAGCCCTCAGGGTTTGTTCTGTTATATTAGAGCCTAATATGAACTAATTTGTCCTCCAGGGTTGTCCACTACCATCCACCTTCATGTTCATGCATGATAATTATTTAGTCTGGCTGCACCGTCGCTTTACCTGGAGGGTTTTAGAGATGCGGGTGTTGGTGAAAATGACTGCTATACTGATTTCAAACACACACACACCTGCACACGCGCACACACGCACGCACGCACACACACACACACACGCACACACACACGCACACACACACGCACACACACACACACCAGAATGCCTTGCAGCCCCCCTGTTGCACTGCATTGTATTGTATTCCTGTATATGCACCATCATGCATCACAGGACACAAGGTAACACTTGACCTCAATTTCTATAAGAGGTTTTTAATTTACTAAATCATTCAAATTTTTTCTGAAACTCCAGATTTGAACTTTTCGTTTGCATGGATTTGTTTTCTGCTTTTTCTCTTTGCAAGAAGCTCATCATAGCGTTTCTATTTGTTTAGCACTGTTTCAAGGTGATATAGCTCTTCTCTGACTGTCATTGTTACAATTTCCAGACATTTGCTGTCATCAGTATGAATGTGATGGTGTGCAGATAATGCCTCTGATGTGCTATTGGTCTGCCTGTAGAGCCAAGATATTACCAGGCAGACTATTTTCATTCACAAAGGACAACACAGTAAAATTTAATGTGATTCTTTAAAGGAGCAGACTGCATCAATAAATGTTTCTATTGCATGGGTTTCATAGAACTCCCTTTTAACAAATGAATGTCCGTTTGTAAGACTCAGACTCTAAGTAGGAAATTAGCACCAACTATTTACCTGTGAGTGTATTTTCTTCGTGGACTTGGGGGGTGGTTATAGTTGAAGGTGTAAGCCAACGGTGCCAAGGTCAGCTGGAAGGGAGATTCTGAAATCAAATGAACTGAATCTACAAGAACAAACTGATCCAGAACAGACTAAGAGCTACAAGCAAGGCACGATAGGTAAGAGAGCTAAATATGGACTACATGAAAAACTAAACACTCTATACCAGGGAAAGCTGATCCTGATCCCAGATGTCTGTCGTCTGGACTGTTTGAGTTGTTTTTCTGCTCCACCACACCTGATTCAGTGGCTGAATCACATGTTGAGCAGCTCCTGAAGCTCTGCAGGAGCCTGTTAATCACCTGCTAATTAAAATCGGGTGTGTTGGTGCAGAGAAACTAAGGCCCTGTCCACACGTAGCCGGGGATCTGCCAAAACGTAGATATTTTTCTACGTTTTGGCCTGTCATCCACACGAAAATGGAGTTTTTTCACATGAAAACGGATCTTTTTAAAAACTCCGGCCAAAGTGAAGATCTGCGTTTTCTCCGTTTTGAGTGTCTGCATGTGGACAGACAAAACCGGAGTTTTAAGGTCCGCAACGTCACTTTCCGCGACAAAAAATGCTGACATCACATGTGCGACCTGTGTTTACACTAGCCGGCATCATGGATGCCCTCAGAGCTGTGCTCACTTTATCAATTGTCCAATTGCTTTTTGCTTGTTTGTGTTTGCAAGCGGAATTACTGCTCCTTGCGGAAGACCACAGACGAAGGACGAGGTTAAGAACGGGGGAAGTACTGCCGCCTACAGGTCTGGCATGTCCTTAACAACGTATTTATCCGGATACGTGTGGACAGAGTTTTCTTTTTTAAACAAGGTGGTGTGGATGCAAGTTTTTGGAGGGGCAGATATTCGTTTAAAAAAAACGGCTATGTGTGGACTAGGCCTAACATGCTGCAGTGAACCTCCAGAACCACAACTGTTTATTGGGTGAAGAAGAAGAAGAAGAAGAAGAAGAACAAGAAGAAGAAGAAGAAGAAGAACAATGCATAAATTACAAAGGCTTTTAGGACAGGAAATAAAACTGAAATACCAAAAAATATTTAAAAAAAACAAGCTAAAGTCCTGTTTTAGAAGGAGAAAAAGATAAAAATCACAAGGCGCTTCACGAGAACATAATCATTAAAAAAAATACAAATAAAACAATATTATGGAAAAATTAGATTAAAACGGTTGAGAAAAAATAATGAAAAAGACAAACATGAAGAGAAGCCATTGAGGAAGAATCAGCAGGAGGTCACACCAAAGCCGGCATGAACATATGAGTTTTCAGCTGCTTTTTGAAAGAGACCACTGAGTCCACTGATCTCAAGAAACCAGAGGAGCATTACACCTGAAGCTTGGTGGAAGTTTCACTGGTTGTTGTTTATTTTTAAGTATGTTGTTTTAACTTTCCTTCATACTTAACTACCTTACTAGTACCATTTAGATCTCATTACCACAATCACAGAACACATAATGTTTCATTCGTCATCCCTTTCTCTAAATCAGAGTCAGGAATGCTGGCCTTTTCTGTCAAAGCACCAAGAGACTGGAACAATTTGCCCGTTGTCCTAACCCCGGGTTTACACGGTAGCCGACAGCAGCACGTTACTGCAGCAGCACGTCTTGCTCGCGTAAGCTGCTGCTTGGCCCTTCCCACGAGACGCGAAGCAGCAGGGGAGCAGCTGTCACCGACAGAGCACGAAGTCACACGAGTGACTTCGTCAGTAAACACAGCAACAAGCAGGAGAAAACTACAACATGGTTTGTGTTTTATGTTCTGTCCGTTTTATAATCGCCAATACGGACCTGAAAAACAAAGGAGACCGCTAGCTAGGTGGTAACTTCTCACGGGGACGCACAGTTAGTAACCTTTTTTAAAAGTAAAGCAACCGGAAGGCAGTACGATCTTTATTCTGAAAATCTCGGTAGCTTCTCTCCATTTCCGCGTCAAATTTCCTGTCTTTCCTTCCCCAAAAATGTCGAACTTGACCCGTTTCAGAGGCGTCGCGCGTAGAAAATAGAACCAGCGCGTAGCCGCGACATGCTGCTCCTGAGACGCGGCTGACTCGCGCTGCTGACGGCTGCTGACAGCTCCAGTGGAAAAGGTTCTGTTGACCACAGCGGTTCCTATCAGCAGCTATGACGTGCTGCTGCAGTAACGTGCTGCTGACGGCTCCCGTGGAAAGCCGGGGTAAGAATCATCACTACAATTCATCAGTTTAAAATCTCTTTGTATGAATATTTAATTCAATTCAATTTAATTCAATTTTATTTATATAGCGCCAAATCACGACAACAGTCGTCTCAAGGCACTTCATGTAATAAACATTCCAATCCAGGTCAGTTCATAAAGCCAATCAGAAATAATGTTTCCTATATAAGGAACCCAGCAAATTGCATCAAGTCACTGACTAGTGTCAGTGACTTTATAGCAATCCTCATACTAAGCAAGCATTTAGCGACAGTGCAGAGGAAAACTCCCTTTTAACAGGAAGAAACCTCCAGAGGATCCTGGCCCAGTATAAGCAGCCACTCACCATGACTCACTGGGGATCGAGAAGACAGAGCAGACACACACACACACACACAGACACACACACACACACACACACACTTAATACCCAGCTATAATTGTTTTTGATTTAGATTTAGATTGTTCACTTGTTCACTTCTTTCTTTTGTGTTTATCTTTTATTCAATATTTTTATTTTCATTGTTATTAATATACATTTTTTCATGTATTTTTTTTTTAATTTTTATTATTTTAATTATTACTTTTGTGGTTTCAATGTGTGGCGTTGAAATACTGCTTGCTATCTTGTTTTACTATTTGTTTGATTTGTATAGAGGTGTCATGTTCTGAGGCATGTGTCTAACCCAAGACATGCAGAATCAACCACAAACACAGAATGATAGAAAAAATAAGATTTATTTTGGACAAACGATAACTAAATGCGCACAGGGAATTCCAGTGGTCAGGAGCTGGGATCACAGCATCTGGGAGGCAAGGGAGAGCAGAGTCAGGTGAGTCCTGGGGAGTAAGTCACTACCGGATGTTATGGTTGCAGAGACTTACTGAGTGAATGGGGATAGAAGGCAGTGGGGGAAGTCATGAGCCAGGGTAGATCCAGAGGTCCAGGGATGGAGAGGGAGAACGGTGAGAGAGCGGGTCGGTCTGGAGGGATGGAGGAACGTGGCAGAGAGATCCAAGAGTCATATGGAGTAGTTAGGGAGTATCCAGAAATGCAGAGACCTGAGGCAGGTGAGCAAATGCACACAGTCACACGAGATTCAAAACACACAAATACCAAAAAACTTAAGGGCGAGTCGAAGGGCTGGAAACTGCCAAACAGTGACAATCATCTGGCGTCGAGTTGCTTGCTTTTGAAGGAACCCAGCAGCTTAGACGCCGCATAGGCGTGTTGCTGCCTTCGCAACATCACACGCCTACCCAATATATTCTGTTATATGTGCCCACAGTGCACAAGTAGTTCATCAATAGCTGCACGTTGTTGTTCTTCATGGAGCCCTTCGCCGCCTGATCCGCCTCATCATTTCCACCCACTCCCACATGGGCGGGAACCCAAATGAACCCCAAAACACTGCCCTGTTCTGCAGTGCACAGACCAACTGGTGTACCGAGATCAGCAGATCCAGCCTAGAGCCCGATCTCAAACCCGCCAGCGCTCTCAACGCTGCTGCCGAGTAGGAACACGACCACACTCATTGGCCCACGTTCCCCCACCCACCTCAAGGCGCACAGCATAGCCACCTCCTCCGACATGAGCACCGAACTGTGGTCATGCAACCAGCCACCAAACACGTGCCCCATGCTAGGAACCACAAATCCCGTTGCAGCCCTGCCACTCTCAGGGTCCCTAGAGCCATCCGTGTATATCGACACATACGAGGACCACCCTGTCTTCAAGAACTTTTCTACCACCTCTGCCTAACCTCTTTCCCTGCCCTGCCCCAAGAGAGTCATATCCACCTCTGGGTCGAGCAACTGCCATGGCGGAACATCCGACCCAACCAAATGGGAAACCACTGGCCAGCCCAGGAGACCCAACCTACCCGCATGTCCCCTGAGCATTTCCAAAAAGCCTCCCTGCCCTTTCTGGCCACCAAACTCCCACTGTTCCTCCAGCAAACCCAACGCCACAGCCACATCCCCCATGCCCCGTAAACTCATCAGGTATCGTAGCCCCAGCTTGACCCGACGATACTCCAGAGGCATTTCTCCTACCTCCACCTGAAGCGCCGGCACAGATGTCGTACAAAACACCCCGCTACATACTCTCAATGCAGCTGCCTGCACCACATCCAGCCTCGGCAAGGTTGAGGGGGCTGCAGAGCCATACACAAAGCATCCATAATCCAGGACAGAGCACACCACACCTCTGTAAACCATCAGCAGGGTGGACCTATTTGCTCCCCAGTTCGTCCCAGCCAAACACCGCATGACGTTCAGCACCTTAACGCACCTGCTCACCAGATTCATCACATGAACCCTCCATGTCAACCGTTCATCCATCCACATACCCAGATACTTATACGAGGTCACCCTCTCCAGTGTCCATGATCCCAACCTCAGCCCCTCCTCCAGTGACGACCTCCTGAGACCAAACATCATGTACCGTGTTTTAGTATCAGACAGCTTAACACTCCAACACCTTGCCCGCCTCTCAACCCCGTGCAGATTGTCCTGCATCTTACGAAACACGTGGCACGTTCTGCCCCTTCCCCAAAAGGTTCTATCATCAGCATACAAGGATCTACCCATTCCGACACTCAACAAGCCAAACATACCATTAATTAAAACATTAAAAAGAACCAGACTGATGAAACTACCCTGAGGGACCCCATTCTCCACGACCACAGACCTAGACAGGGATGACCCCACTCTCACCTGCATCATCCTGTCACTCAGGAAGTTCCCAATCCACCTCAGCATTCTACCCCTCACCCCAGCCCCGTGACAGGCCTTTAACAGACCCTCTCACCACATCATGTCATACGCCTTTTCTATATCCAAGAACACCACCACCACCACCTCCTTATTGGACAGGGCCTTCCGCACATCCAAGTCCAAAGGCATGACAGCATCCATCGTTGAGCGTCCGAACCGAAAGCCACTCTGATAAGTACCCAGCACCTTCCAGTAAATGAACCAATCTATTGGTCACCATACACTCCATCACCTTGCACAGGACCCCGGATCTCCTGGAGGCTTCCTTGGTTTCAAAAAAGGAAGAACCACTGTTTCCACTCAGCAGGTGGCTTCCCCGACCCCAACACCAAATTCATCAATGCCAGCAGCTCCTCCACAAAAAGCCCCCCTGCATGTTGCAGCAGTGGGTAACCTAGACCATCCCGCCACGGACAAGTGTCCCTGCCTTTCCCAATTGCCCGTTCCAACTCCCCCAAGCTAAAAAATAGGTTGTAAGCGCCGTCCTCCACCCCGTCACCCCGTAAGTTGATCACTTCACCTGCCAACACAGTCTCCTGACACGCACAGTCTGCCAAGGTTACATTAGACGAGCTATGGACCCCCTGAAAATGAGACACCAGCAAATATGCCTTTTCCTCGTCTCTTACTGCCGTCACATTCCCACCACTAAGTACAGGAATCCTCTGCTGCACCAGAGCCCCCGTCATTCGACGCACCATTTGCCACAGCGTCCCCACGGTCGTCCGTGTCCCCATTCGGGCACAGAAAACCCTCCATCCCAACCTTTTCACCATCCTAATCACCCTCCGTGCCACCGCCCTCAATATCTGATAATCCAAAACATAGCAGTCAACAGGGTGCTTCTTCAGACGCCGAAATGCCCGGTTCCAGTCCCGGATAGCCTCATCACAGGCCTCCGTCCACCACGGAACCGTTGTTCTTCTTGGCGGAACTCGTTTCCTGGGGACATGAACCTCTGCCACCAACCTCAACATGCCCGAGAGGGCTGCACACCTGGCATCCACATCCCCACCATCCCCCAGCTGGCACACTCCATCCTCCAAAAGTGACAAAAACCGGGGCCAATCAGCCCTCCCATAATTAAAACCCATCACCAAAGCCATGGGGTTATCAACCAGCCCTCTCCCATACCAACTCAATACCAGGGAGTGTCATTCCTTGGTCAAAGAAAATGGTTAAATAGAGCGTGACACGTAAGGTAAAGTTATATTTTATAAGTATAAGTTTCTCCCAGGCAACCAGGGTGGGACCAAGGCATCAAGGCACTGAGAAACACCCAGGAAGTTTTCACAATCTCCGTCAGAGTGGATGTAGGTGAAGCAGAAGAGAAAATACTGATGATGGTGTTAAACACCACCTTGAGATTCCCTTTGCTCTGGGACACCAGGTTGGAGAAATAGGCAACCCTTGCGTCTGACTGCATTCTAATACAGGCCTGGGCCTTTATTTACTCAAGCGCATCCTGGTTCAGGCCTTTATTGGAAGGAGGCCAGAATTAGAGGCAGGCCTCAATTTCATCCAGAGCAAAACAAACTACCAGTAGAATGAATAAAAACAAAATTGTATGTCTATTTGAACCTATAAAACTCTAGGATCATTTATTGAAAATGTACAGTTAACATAGAACATTTACAACAAACACCGTTGTTTCAGGCTAAATCCCAGTATGGTAACAAAAACGTAGCAAACATGCCGGTAGTGCATTGTAAACACTTGGTGATAATTAGGTTATTGATTCACAACAAAAGGCAACAGGCACATGTCTGCTCCGAAGTTGAACCGTTCGTGTCTCATTTGGTTTGAAGTTAAAAAAGTTATAATAATCCTCCAACTGTTAAATCCTCATCCTCATCATCCATGTTAACAAAGTAGCTTTACCTTCAGCGGCTAGCGGTAATACCCATGTGGATGGTGGCAAGTAGGAATAAAAAACTCCAACACATCAGTTTTCCTTTTCTGACAGCCCCCAGCTCTTTCCCCTCAGCTCCTTAACAAACGTCTCTGCCGCTGCCACCCACTGTGACGCTCATCCATCCTTCTGCCAACAATTGGAGGGAAAGTGGGCCGTCCCTTTATTAACTTCCCCACTGATTACACATTGGTGTCACCTGTGGACACACAGTCTAACACTACGCTGCTCCATGTTACCACACTGAGCTAACTGCTAAAAACATTAGCATTCTACAAGCTATTTGCAGTGAGGACGCGTGAAAACACTTTCAAAATGTTTACCTGCTGTTTTTGTAGCTGCATTTCTACGCTGTTCAATAAAACACCATGAGAAACCTTTAGCAAACCCTTACCTGTGATGAAATAATCACTGCATACCATAGCCTTTTCTGTTCCGTTAATGCTCGTCTTGCAGCCAGAGATTATGATCCACTGTTCCGTCTTCATTCAGTGAGTTTCAGTAAGTCCTTTGTGGAGCACTGCTTTCAGGACACGAAACAAAAAAAAAAAAAAAAAAAAAAAGGTTTATGGGCATTTTTACACCTAGTGAACAAAGTAAATAAAGCCTGTGGTTTTGAAAAGCCAAGTGGTCACGCAGGATGTGCCGCGTCGCTGAGCGCTTCTTGCAAAGTCGCGCGATAGTCACAACATCACACGGGACTTGAGAACAGAAAGCGGGAAGTGACTCTATTGTTTATATGTGATTATACTTGCCGTTGTGTTTTGTGAGACTATAATTTATTAACAGTGGGTAAGTACATTATTTATGAAAATATTTTAAGATCAATAGTACTTTAAAGTTATCAAAACTGCGACTGGGCTTGTGCCGTAAAACCGGCTTCTATTATAGACCGGCCTTTATTTACCCCCGCTGACAGCGAGACCGGCTAATGTAGGAGACCCGGACGGTAATGGATTACAGGTCAATATTAGAGGATTTATGGTAGTTAAAGGATGTCAGAAGATCCTTAGATGCAGCAGATGGAGGTGGAGACGGGTTTTCTTCCACAAGCGCTCAATCGTTTTCCACTGGTCATTAAAGCTGCAAATAATAATAATAAAAGAAAACTTAAATATGTTGTGGTTTTTCCTGAAGAGTCAAACTGATCTCGTTTACATCAAATGACAGTTTACAGTGTTTCCCAACCCTGGTCCTCAGGGCACACTGTGCTGCATATTTTCCATGTCTCTGCTTCAGCACTCCTGATTTACATCGCCTCCTCAGGAGGGCATCAAGGGCTGCAGATGCCTGTTAATCACTCATTCGTTTGAAGCATGTGTGTGGCAGCAGGGAAACACTGGTGTTTAAAGGGGTAACATGCAGTGTGCCTTGAAGGCCAGGGTTGGGAAACACTGGACTATCAGATACAAAAACAGAGCAAAAGTACACAAAACTTTCAAAATTTTGTCTAGATTAGGTGTCAAAAATACTATTTTACTCACAGTTTTTGTGTTCCATGATCTGTTCCATCACGTTAGGACTTCTCCTTCATTCTCAAAATGATTGATTATTCATAGCCGCTAGTGAGAAAAGGAAAAATAAATACATCAATAAATAAAAACATATATTTATATAAAACTTCGAAAACTTCCCTTCATTTGGCTTTGTTTGGTTTCTCACTTGTGTCTCTTGTCTTTTGATTTCCAAGTTAAATGAAGCTATCTTTGCTGACACCAGTTGTTTTCTCAAGCTCCACTAAAACCAAACAGCAGCCAATCTTTTATATAAACATGGACAAAATACTTTTAATTAAATTTAAGTTTCTGCTCCAATAATAATTTATTTTGTCAACTGGAAGAACAAGCAGCAAAGAAAGTTAAGATGAATCTGAATAAAAACAAGATGAGTGCACAAAGCAGAATTCCAAACAGCATAAATGCAGAAACTGGGATGGCTTTTTCCTCAAATCTACTCTGCTTTATCTCCAACCATTCTGCTCTTTTTTCAATGCTTGCAGGCTCAAGTTTTACACACATGCGCACACACACACACACACACACACACACACACACACACACACACACACACACACACACACACATGCACACGCTGAGCAAAATGTCAACCAATATTTCACTTTTTTCCCACAAAAATGTCAGTGCCTTGGACAAAGCCCGTATGCCTCGATAACTTCCTCGCTATCTGCCATCATGCATCCTGGCTTAACCTGTCACTGCCTGACATTCACATGCTCGGTGTCAAAGAACAAACTAAAGGTGTGTCACACAAGTTTCCTCTGGCTGAACTGTGTGCACATACTGTTTAACAAAACAAATATAAAGACTTATATCCATGCTTTCGTTCTTTTTTAAACACAGAAACAGTTTTGTTTACCTGTTTGTAGCTACGGTTTCGCCGACAGCTGCCGGCTTCTTCAGGCTGACGCTGATGGTGGCGCGTCACTTCCTTCTCCGTTTATCTGCGGGCAGCAGAGGATGTTGTCGCCCTCTACTGCCCGCTCTCCCCTCTCCGGATCTCCCCTCTCCGGATCGATCCGGACCCAGACAGCACAAAATATAATAGAAAGAGCACAGAGAGCACTGCTCAAGGAGAGGATAAGGAACGTCATAACCAAACAGAGGCGTGTGGAGGACGAACTGGAAAGAGGACACCTGGACTTGAAAAGGAATTACAAACTTGATAAACAAATGGAGGAACTAATTAAAGGACACATGATGGAAAAACAGGAACAAGAGTTCATAAAAGTGAAAGAAAGACACATAAAGAAGTTAAACAGACTCATAAACAAGAAAAAGAGGGGAGAAATACAAGGCAACTCCACACCAAACTCATGGGTATGTAACATTTCACAATACAAACTAACAGAAGCAGAAGAGAGCATATTAAAGAAAGGTTTAAACTTTGCAGTCACACCAAAAGAAATACCATATGATGAATTTATTGTAGCAACAGAACTAGCATGTCAACAGATCACAGATGAGGGAAAGAAAGCAGAACTCAGAAATAACGTAGTTGGGATATTAAAAAACAGCCAAATTCAACACAGCAATATTACAAAAGAAGAACAATCAGCCATGACAGCTTTATCCAAAAATGAACAGATAATTATTCTACCGGCAGATAAAGGAAGAACCACAGTAGTTATGGACAGAGAAAAATATAAACAACAGATGAAACAGATGCTAGAAGACAAAAATACATATGAAATACTTAAAAAAGATCCAACAGAAAACATTAAGAAAAACATGAAAAAATTACTGAAGCCACTGCACGAAAAAGGCAAAATAACAGAAAAAATGTACAAACACTGGATTCCCACAGCAAACATAACACCAAGAATATATGGAACACCAAAAATACATAAACAAAACACCCCACTTAGACCAATAGTTGACAGCATAGGTACACCAACATACAACATGGCAAAAGATATCAGCAGAATCATCAGCCCGTTATTAGGAAATACAGACCAACACTGCAAAAATAGTATAGAATTGGCAAAAGAACTAAAGGAAATTACAATAGAAGGCAACGACATACTCATCTCACATGACGTCACATCTCTGTTCACAAAAACACCAACCCAAAAAACCATAGACATAGTAGTTAACAGAATCAGACAAGACAAAACTTTACATAAAAGGACAATCCTCACAGCAGATGACATAGCACAACTGATAGGACTGGTAGCTAACTCCACTTACTTCACATACGACAATACAATATACAAACAACTGGAAGGCTTCGCCATGGGTAACCCGTTATCAGCCACCCTGTGCGAGTTTTTCATGGAAGACCTGGAACAAAAAGCCATTGCCACCGCCCCCCCAAACTGCAAAATAAAACTATGGAAACGCTACGTAGACGACATACTGGAAATCATACCAAAAGGTCAAACAGAAACACTAACACAACACTTAAACAACATTGACGACACAGGCAACATAAAGTTCACATATGAGACAGAAACAGAAGGCAGCATAGCATTTATGGACATGAAAATCACCAGGCAGACCGACGGGACCCTAAACATAAACACATACAGGAAACCAACACACACAGACCAATATTTATTATGGACATCAGAACACCCCACCATACACAAAATGTCAGTAATCAGAACATTATATCACCGAGCAAACATAATAACAGAAGAGAGAGACCGTAAACAAGAGGACAAACACATACAACACGCTTTAAAGACCTGCAGATACCCGACATGGGCAATAAACAAAGGAAAACAACAAACAAAAACAGAAAGCAAAGAACAACCCAAAAAAAGAACCAGAAACCCAGAAAGACAAGAACCAAAACCAGTGATAACCCTACCATACATCAGAGGCATAACGGAAAAAATAAGAGCAACAATGAAAAAACACAACATAAACACACCAACAAAGCCATACACAACAGTTAGAAACAGATTAGTACACCCAAAAGACAAAATATCAGCTGGACAAAAATGTGGAGTCATCTACGAAATCCCATGCAAAATATGCAATAAAACATACATAGGAGAAACCGGACGCCAACTCAATACACGGACAATAGAACACAGAAAGGAGTGCGAGAAAGAGGCAAATCGTAAACACACAAGAGCAGCAAAAGAAGAAGCAGAAAGTACAATAAAAAAAGTCAGCCGTAACAGATCATTGCTTAAGAGAAAACCATATAATGGACTGGGACAACACACGGATCATAACCACTGAACAACAAAAATACAAAAGATGGATCAAGGAAGCAATAGAGATAAGGAGACGTGGATGTGGGACCATGAACAGGGACGACGGAGTTTACACGCTGGACCACGCATGGGACTGCATCGTCGGAGAAGGGAGAGCGGGCAGTAGAGGGCGACAACGTCCTCTGCTGCCCGCAGATAAACGGAGAAGGAAGTGACGCGCCACCATCAGCGTCAGCCTGAAGAAGCCGGCAGCCGTCGGCGAAACTGTAGCTACAAACAGGTAAACAAAACTGTTTCTGTGTTTAAAAAAGAACGAAAGCATGGATTTACAAAGACACAGCAAGAACACACCTAAGATATAAAGACTTATAGCTGAACTGTATAAGTTGTTCATATAATATGAATAATGAAAGGTGGAGGGCGTTCGCCCAACCAGTCTACATGTGTTTTGTGGATTTGAAAAGGGCGTTCGACTGCTTCCCTTGGGGGGCCCTGTGGGGGGTACTCCGAGAATATGGGGTACCAGGTCCTCTGATACGGGCTGTTAGGTCCCTGTATGACCGGTGTCAAAGCTTGGTCCGCATTGCCGGCAGGAAGTCGAGCCCTGACTCCACCAAGACTGTCTTTTATCACCGATTCTGGTCATAACATTTATGGACAGGAATTTTAGGCACAGCTAAGGTGTTGATTTACTGGTCAGTCTACGTTCCTACCCTCAGCTATGGTCATGAGCTTTGGGTAGTGACCGAAAGAATGAGATCAAGGATAAAAGAGTCAGAAATGAGTTTTGTCCACAGGGTGGCTGGGCTCTCTCTTAGATAGGGTGAGAAGTAGACCCGCTGCTCCTCCACATCGAGAGGAGCCAGTTGAGGTGTCTCGGGCATCTATTTAGGATGCCTTCTGGATGCCTCCCTGGTGAGGTTTTCTGGGCATGACCAACCAGGAGGAGACCTAAAGGAAGACCCAGGGCACGATGGAGGGTGTATGTTTCTCACCTGGCCAGGGAACACCTTGAGATTCCTCCAGAAGAGCTGGCCCAAATGGCTGGGGAGAGGGATATCTGGACCTCTCAACTTAGGCTGCTGCGCCCGCGACCCGACACTCCCTTAAAGGATTATTTGGAACAGCATACTAATACGGTGTTTGACCCCCTTTCGCCTTCAGAACCGCCTTAATTCTACGTGGCATTGATTCAACAAGGTGTTGAAAGCATTCTTTGGACATGTTAGCCCATATTGATAAAATATCATCTTGCAGTTGATGGGAGATGTGTGGGATGCACATCCAGGGCACGAAGCTCCCGTTCCACCACATCCCAAAGATGCTCTATCAGGTTGAGATCTGGTGACTGTGGGGACCGTTGTAGTACAGTGAACTCATCGTCATGTTCAAGAAACCAATTTGAAATGATTGGAGCTTTATGACATGGTGCATTGTCCTGCTGGATGTAGCCATCAGAGGATGGGTACATGGTGGTCATGAAGGGATGGACATGGTCAGAAACAATGCTCAGGTAGCCCGTGGCATTTAAACGATGCCCAGTTGGCACTAAGGGGCCTAAAGTGTGCCAAGAAAACATTCCCCACACCATTACACCACCACCACCAGCCTGCACAGTGGTAACAAGGCATGATGGATCCTTGTTCTCATTCTGTTTACGCCAAATTCTGACTCTACCATTTGAATGTCTCAACAGAAATCGAGACTCATCAGACCAGGCAACATTTTTCCAGTCTTCAGCTGTCCAATTTTGGTGAGCTCATGCAAATTGTAGCCTCTTTTTCCTATTTGTAGTGGAGATGAGTGGTACCCGGTGGCTTCACAAATGCTTTGCTGCATTCCTCGGTTGTAACGAGTGGTTATTTCAGTCAAAGTTGCTCTTCCATCAGCCTGAATCAGTCGGCCAATTCTCCTCTGACCTCTAGCATCAACAAGGCATTTTCGCCCACAGGACTGCTGCATACAGGATGTTTTTCCTTTTTCACACCATTCATTGTAAACCCTGGAAATGGTTGTGCATGAAAATCCCAGTAACTGAGCAGATTGTGAAATACACAGACTTAATAATAATCCTTTAGGTGAGTGTATGAATGGTCTGTATTTGGTACAGCGCCTAGAGTCCAGAGCTGGGATGGATCCTACAACCCTTTGATTGCTAGACAACTCGCTCCTTATTTCCATCTCATTTTTCTCCACCTCTTTATTTTTTTTACTCTGTATGAAGTCAACACTGAAGTGTGCTTAGGTCTGTCTATGTCTGATTTAAATTTAGCTTAGGGAGGTTTGACCTTGCTGCAGTGCCAGCAGATCTTGTTTGGTTCTGACTGAGGTTAGACAGGCTTCTTCTTCTCTCCTGCTGCACTGATCAGTTTAAAACTCGTATACCTCCTCTTTTGACTTTTGCAATGTAGAATTTTCTACTGAGTTATGTCAGTAAACGGTGTTTTAAACATTAACTTTATTGCAGTCTTTAACATTGTTATTTGCATCAGGCGGTAATTTACATTGAATCCTATCAGTGATGGAACCAGTCGACTGGTTGGCCTATGGTTGATCAAAGCAAGTCTGATTTGTTTTAGATGGCAGAAATTTGCACTTGAATCAGTGGTTACGTGTCATATCAAGTTGCAAAAAAAATTCAAAAGGAACTGCAAAAACCATCCATATATTTTTTATTATTGATTGACAGCACAAACATTTGTCATTTTTGCACCAGATTGGTTGGTTGGCTGGTTATTTACACTAAAGACTGTTGGTGTAGTGGTCAGCAGTCTTTGATTATAACATTTGATCCTTATGTTACACAGTGGTTTAAAACATTTAACAAAATAAAAGATAATACAGAAAATATTACGTCTTATTCTGGAATGCATGGCAGCACAACCAGATTGCATGACACACTTGCAATGATAATGAAGGGTATAAAAAGGAAGGATCCTTGGGACATGTGTTGCATCATAAAGAGAAGGGATTTTTGTATTTCAAACAGCAACATTGAACAGTAAGACCGGAAATTATTGTGACCTTCTTACCACCTCACAAGGACAAATGCAGGGGTCATTTTTCATTAGTCTTCCATTTATCTCATGTGTGTTTTACTTTTACTGCCTCATTCTGAAAGCCCCATCAAGCAGGTCAGTCTCTGGTCAACTCCCCAGGTTCTTGTCCCGTGCCTTTAACTTACCTAGAACAGATTAATTTAGTCCGCACAGACCACCACTCATGTTAAAACACCATCTTGCACACACACACATACACACGTGCATTCTCATCCAGCACTCGTTGTGAGGACTGTCATTAACTAACCCTAACTCTATTCCTAACACTAACCTTAACTAAACCTTCCTTCACACCAAACATCTAAAATTAACGAGTAGAGCTCTGTAACATTGTACCGAAGTGAGGACCAGCAAAATGTTCTCTTTTTGGTACTGATGTCCTCAGTTTGCAGGTAGAACGCCTGTCATTGGTCCTCACTTTGGTGCATAGATGAGTACACACACACACACACACACACACACACACACACACACACACACACACACACACACAAGTTCCCTCACACCCACATAGTATTAGTCTAATCTCCTGTTCATACCTGCCGACAACTCACCAAAAATGGAGCAGGGAATGAGGGACTTTCTTATTTGCTAAGTGGCATCCCAATAAATAGCACACACACACACACACGCACACACACACACACACACACACACACACACACACACACACATACACACATACACAACCAGCTCAGCGAGTCAAATGGCTATTCATTTTTAATGACACATGGACAGCTTGACCCAGTATTGCTGGGGTCCGTGTGTGTGTGTGTGTGTGTGTGTGTGTGTGTGTGTGTGTGTGTGTGTGTGTGTGTGTGTGTGTGTGTGTGTGTGTGTGTGTGTGTGTGTGTGTGTGTGTGTGTGTGTGTGTGTGTGTGTGTGTGTGTGTGTGTGTGTGTGTGTGTGTGTGTGTGTGTGTGGTGAGATGAACGTCTGGTCCTACAACTGTGAGCAAACGCCAGGCTAAAAGTCTTTTCGCCCACAGTCATGTGAAACTAATACACAGAGTCCTCCTTCCTCACATCCCCATCATTGCTTCTCTGATGCTTTCAACACACTGAGGTAGAAGAAATATTTTTAAATACATTTCACTCATTCATCCACGTAGTTCCACACACTGACACTCATTGCACACGTTTTCACTCATTCACTTGAACAACTTCGAAGTCTTTCCCATCTTTGAAGACGAGTTCCTTGGTTGCATCAGAGCTATTTTCACATTTCCAAAGCAAAATCCCTCTAAAGATATTCTATCAGTTATGTCTACAAAGCTTTTTTTTATTTCAGACTGTAATAATTAACAAACATGGCAAACTTTACAACAAACATTTTCCATGGAATATCTCTCAGTAAATCCCATAGCATCTATGTACAAAATGCATCTCATAGTATTTCTGCTCATTTCTTTTTCATGACGACTTCCAAGTCAGAACCCTCATCCATGTGTACCACCTCACCAGCTGAATGAGCTGGATGTGTGCACTGATGTGTGCATGACAGCTGAGCCACAGCCACAGTGCATGCTGGGAATTTTCTTTCCTTTTCAACATTTTGTCTTCTTTTTGAGGTGGGAGAACACAAGAGCTTATAATGAACAGGGACTGGTTTCTTATTCGATAGAATGACTGATGATGGGAAATGATAAAAGCCATCAACTATTCAATTACTAGTTATGGAAACAGATTATTTAAATTATTTAAGTCAATCACTTATTGCAAGCAAACACAAATTAGCAAATTTTAGCTGTAATTTCAACTTTAACCCTCAGGCGTTACTTTAATATTAAAGAGCAGGTAATGTCTAAATTAACTTTTTTTTGCTGATTAACTGTGTAAATGAGTGACTAATAGTGTTTTAAATGTGTGTATTCATTATTTTAGCATTTTGGGGCATTTTCTTTAAAAATTAAAAATTCTGCTTAAATACCACAGTATAGCGCCACCTTCAGCTTAAAACATAGAATTTGAGTCATTTTGAATACATTTTAGCCAATGGCTAAAGAGAAAGATACTACGTAAACCAGTAGAGTACTACGTAGCAGCTCTGTGTCAAAGTTATAAAGCAACGAGCGTCTCGGCCACGCCTTGTGGCGAGTTGGGAGTTGGATTTGCAAGCGAGTGTAGGACGGTAGTTCAGCATTAGCATATAGCATTAGCATATCATAATCTTTAGCATAGCTTTTAGTCGTGTTAGCTTGGCTGTTAAATATTGTAGTTTAGTTAGTGTTTAGCTATTAGTGTTATTTGGAAAGTAGTTCGGGTTTAGTGTTCCATGTCGTGTTAGTATGGTGAGAAAGTGTAGTGTAGTATGGTTGCGGTGGCTCTTTGGGGTTGCACTCCTTTCCACTGGACTTAGAAATTAGGCACCAGTGATTGCGCGCAAACGGTGTACTGGAAAACAGTCAGCTCCCACCTGGTGCTGTAGTTTGCAACCAGCATTTTTCTCGTGATTCCTTCGCCAACATGATGAAGTTTGAACTGGGTTGTTCTGCACGTCTCCGTTTGAAGAGGGAGGCCGTGCCCGCCGTGGCTCTTCCACGATTTAGATGCAGCCCACCGACTCTGCTCCCCCACCACGGCAGGCTCCAGTCTGAGGTGAGTAAGCTAAATAAAAGTTAACATCTTCTAAAGACAATTTCCTACCTAAATGCAAAGTTTGAGAGACGTGGTTCACTTCATTTAGCTAATATCAGTCTGCATTGCCTTCGGGCTGATTTGTCAAGTTCACAAAATGTGGAACGAGATGTAAGGTTAGAATCAGCGGCGAATCGGAACATATCTCGAAGCCCTGGCCGACAAAACGGTCCACATGACTACTACTGCAAGCTCGGAGAAAATTTGTGTTGTTTTTGTGTCAGTCGGTAATTCTGCAACAGTGACTCTAACTAACGCAGCACTAGTTGACAGACAGCATTACAGCGTGAAATCCAGCTTTACACCAAAGCGTGACCCGGTTCTTTAAGGAATTCTGTTCAGGAGGTCGCATTTCAGGCTCTTCACATCATATGTGTCTGACTTTTACATTATAATAACGATCACACACTAGGAATGTTATAAAGCGCCAATATAGGACAGTTTCTTTTGTATATTATCTGACTTTATAAACTCCAACAACAATGTGCTTCTATTTTTTTAGGCTAAATCTACCCAAGACATTGGCTGTCAGACTGATTAAGTAGTCTGCAAGAATGTACTTGTCCAGGCTGACGTGAAGCCTTACCCGTAGCAAAGGTGAATTATTTTTAATAATTGTCTATGTAAACATTTTATTATCACTTTCTAGTTTTAATTTGTTATACAGATTATTGTTGCACGTGATTTTGTGCTCTTTTAAACATTTATAAATGTGCTGCTTCTTTGTTTTTTTACATAGCCAGCCAGAATAGAGCTCACAGCTGCAGTGTGCTTTGTGACACAGGGACCGTGACGGAAATTCATCTTCCAGAAAGTCCCAGAGCAGCGTCCACACCCCTGAAAAGACCAAGATGTGAGGTGTCTGCTGTTGATCCCAGATCCCGCCTCAATGACAGTGCAAGCTCAGTGAACTGTTCAAGGTAAAAAATTATAACATTTTAGAATTTTGAAGATATTACCATATATATAAATGTATGTGTTCTATACAGCTCTTTCACTGAGGTCCATCCACAAAAGGACAAGAAGTACATTGTTCATGAGGAACAGTTGCTGGGGCTGTTCAGAAGGTGTCCCGTTTGTACCGGTCGTTGTGTTGTGAACACGACTGCTCCGTGTGACACAACGGTGTTCATGTTGTGAGCACTACAATGAGTGGTCCAGTCAGCCCATGGTTAACAGCATCCCAGCAGGAAACCTCCAGCTCTGTGCTGCTGTCCTTTTCACAGGCTCATCATTAAGCCAGATTTCTAAGGTATAGGCCAAAACTGTTTAGGTTAGTTTTGATAAGGTCTGTGCATCTCTCATTTCATTATGTAACTTTTCATATTTTAGTTCCTGGGTGCCTTCAATGTGCAGGGACTGTCCAAGCAGACATTCTGACGACATCAGGCAAAGCTGTTAATTCCAACAGTGGCAGCTAGAGCAAGCTGATATCATCCAGGAGGCTACTGAATCTGGACCTGTGACTCTTGGTGGTGACATGCGAGCTGATTCACCTGGTGAATACATTTAAATTTATTTATTTTATTCCTTTGCTATCAAATGTAAATTAAGTAATAACTTGCATTTCTGAAGGACACTCAGCCAAATATGGCAGCTACACCATGATGGATCTCAAAGGAAACAAAGTTATTGATATCCAACTCCTACAGGTACAAAGTTACCTGATGATTCCAATGCATTTCATGGTTAATTATTCACAGATCAATGGAGAATTGTGTTTATTTTCAGAGCAATGAAGTTGGAAATAGTGTGCGAATGGAGAAGGAGGGATTTGTGCGAAGTCTGAGCACACTTTTGGAGAGGGGGGTCGATGTGCAGCAAGTTGTGACTGACCACCACACATGGGTGCAGAAGTATTTGCGGGAGGAAAAAAAAGAAATCAGTCGCTACTTTGACCCCTGGCACATGGGAAAAGGTAATCTTCGGGGATGTATATAGTGAATATTACAGGATTTTTTTTTCTATTTTAAATGTGGGTCTATTTGGCTCTCCAGGAACTGGTAAGAAAATCGAAGAGCTGAGGAAGAGAAAGACGACCCAGGATGTGAGACTGTGGAAGCAAAGTGTGGTGAACCACCTCTGCTGGTCAGCATCCAGTTCCTTCTCAGGACAGGAGGCAGTAGCAAAGTGGACTTCAGTTGCCAACCACATCCAAAATGTGCACAGCCATGACAACGCCCTGTTCCCTAGCTGTCTGCATGCACCTCTGGATGGAGAACAGGCAAGACAGTGGCTCAAACCAAGTAAGTGTAGCATGTACTCATTACAGCTGAGCCTTTAATGTTTGGTTACTTTACATTTAGAACAAGTCACCCCACAACAGAATATTTGTCTTCACCTCCTTCAACATGGAGAAATATTTTTGGAGCATGAGAGTTACAGACGTCACATGTAGCTGCTAACGTCACACACCACCATTTGGCCAACAGCAATTAATTACTAAGAATAAAATGCTGTGCAGAAATCTCACAAGAGGGCACCACACAACTCATGGTTTTAGGCAGAACAGCCTTAATTGAAATAATATGTACTAAGATGCTGTAAGTAATGACCACGCCTGTCTACAGCACTATTAGTCACTCTTTCATACATTTGTCATCTAAAAATGTCAGCTATGGGTAACTTTCTCTCAATGAAATAATAGCAACGTTCTAAAGTTGATAAAATTGTAATTTATGTAATTAACATTTTCTACGTAGGCACAGTGTCAGGCGTGCTGGTGAGTGAGACGGAGGTGAGGATCCACACGCAGGTGAAGAAGGAGGCAGGCAGGCAGGCAGGAAGGCAGGCAGGCAGGCAGACAGACAGACAGACAGACAGACAGACAGACAGGAACATGAAAGCAGGGATTTTAATCGGGACCACGCTGACATAGAAACAATGATCCAACACGAGACACAGAACTGAAGGGGTTTAAATACAAGAGGGCTGGGAGCTTGGGTGATTGGAAAACGAGAGGCAGGTGGGAGCAATTAACAGAGACACATGGCTGAACCAGACGGGGAGACAGGACAGGGTGTGACACACAGCATCATGTGAGAAGCTCACTGCCATTCTGTTAGCTCCACGGTTTGTGAAGGACGTAGAGAAGATAAGCCCTCAGTACCACACATCCACCTTGGAGGCCTTCCACAGCCTCATCATCAGATTTCCTCCAAAAAGTCAGGTCTTCTCCTTCAAAGGAATGCTGTCTAGGTAATGAATACAATAAATGGTCAAATTAATGCCTCTAATTGTTTAAATTTTAGCATGAAATGTAGAATTTTGCCTAAAATCTATATGGTTTGTTTCTTTGATTATTTCAGATTGCAAATTGCTGCAATGCACTATAATGAAAATGCAGCACGCTCACATGCAGCAACAGCAACTGGTGAGCTGAGATATGCTGGAGTGTACCCAAAGTGCAAATGTGGAGACTACACAGTGAGAGCCCTGAACACCAATCCAACCTCATGTATGTCATATATTGTATGATAAAACCAAAATGATGGTTATGGAGAACTATTGTAATACTGAAAACCCTTTTCCAGTATATGTGCACAAGCCTATGGACCTGCTGTTCGACTCTGTGGTGGTGGATCCTCTCCCATATCAGGAGTACACTGACATAATTCCTGTTCCAGAACCTCTCTGTGACCAGTTCCAAACACCAGATAAACGGGATGCTGTGAGCAGGCACAGGTCCAGGTTTTAAAGTGCACGTAAGGTGAGCTACACAACAAGAAATTGTAATTATTAGTTAGTATTCTACTCTGTGTGGTTTTTCCTTCTCTCCTCCTCAGCCAGGCTGCTCACCACTGTACGACAGAGGAGTTACCTGACAACTCCTCTAATGTGGTTATAACCGAAGGTGCATCCTCACACCTGTAACCATCATCTCATCTGGCAGGAGAACAAAAACAGCTGGTGGCCAGTCACTCATCTTTACTTTATTGAAACTTATTTTCTACACAGATCTCTGGAATTCCGGCTCTCTTCTCAATCACATAATTTCTTCCTCCTCCTCCTCCTCCTGGGTAGTCCTCAGTCATCCTCCCATGACTAACAATCAGTTTTGTCATTATGGATCTTTCTGCTCATCCACTCGTGACACATGCTGTCCACCTCCCAGATGTCTATTGATCTCTACACCTTTCTGCTCTGTGGCTCCCATACAACTTGAAAATCTTGGCCGTATGTAACATAACAAAACTCACCAGTCTTGCTTTTGTAAAACATACTAATATTCCTTTTTTCCTCAGAGCCTCCTCATCTTTTAACAGAAAAACCTGTGCTCCTGGGCTCCATCTCCACGACGTTTGTCATCACAGTGAAAGCTACCTCCAGTCTAAGGAACCTAAGAAACATCACTGTTGGCCCAACCTCTCCTCACATGGCTCCAGAATCTCTGCTTGTGGTTTAGAGTTTTGTCAAAAATCATGAAAGTTATGATCAGATTGTAATCTAACATTGTCTTAGTAGTAGCTATAATAAATGTTATCTTTGCAGCACAATTGTGTCATTTTAAATACAATTATATTGATATTTTGATGTGTTTAAATACATATGTCACATTTATTAAATTATCATTCATTTTTACCTAATAAAACCTGCTCTAGAATAGACTTCATTAATCACACAAGGTGTAAATTCACTTGTTACAGCAGCACTAATTAACCACTAATTAGAACCTTACTGTTGTAAGAGCTCATTTGAAAGTGTGTGGCTATACGTGTGTATATATAAATAATGTCAAAGTGTAAAGAAGTGCATTTACCGTTTAGTGATTTATGCAGCTTTTTATGAACAGGACTCAAAACAGGAAATATATAATATGACATTTATTTAATTGAAAAAATATTAATTCAAGTTCAGAGGAGGGAGGAATCCTTTGTATGCACAGTCTTCTGGGAACTCCTGCCTTATTCTGGAGACAGCACATGACGGGATGACAACACGAATGTGCTGTCCCAGGTAACCCCAACACCACCTGACCACATTCCGGTACGCCAGATGTCTAACAGCTGAGAAAGAGGTGGTATGAGTTATAAATAGAGTATTCATGAAAAATGTATTTGACAGTTGTCTTACCTGTTGAGCATATTCTTCTGCATCTCCCAACAGAGTTGCAGAAAGGTGCCATAAACTGCCTGCAACACGTATGTACCCATAAGGAATTAAGATTAGTGAAAATAAAAACAAATTTGGATAACAGTAATATGTGGACTGAACCCATCTACTGTTAACTAACTGATTACCTGACTTCAGGAACCCACAGCATGTTCATCTCAAATCACCCAAGTCTGCACGTCATGCATAAACAGGAAAGACAACCATGTAAAACACAAACATAGACACACGTGTGTAACTCGAGATAGAGAGCTATGGAACCGACGAGGCGTGAAATCACCCCCCTTTCGAAGTCGGTAAGTTGTTGGTGGTAGCATTGACCAAACTAGTGGAACCCTTGTGTGGTTTGATTTAATAATAATAATAATGCATTGAACTTATATAGCACTTTTCTAGACACCCAAAGACGCTTTTCACACACTCTCACATTCACACACTGCTAGTTGTAGCCACAGCCGCCCTGGGAAGGTCTGACAGAGGCGAGGCTGCCATCGACCCCTCTGACCACCATTAACACAGGCAAGTTGGGTGAAGTGTCCCATTTATAGATGGCTCCTTGTTTGTTTGGGTAATCTTGATCTGATACACGACTGGAGAGAGCTTATCAGTTATCAGGTATGGGCCTGACCACTTTGGCAAAAGTTTCTTAGCCAGCTTCCCAGAGGTGTTCTTGGTGTTACCAGTTTTAGGAGCGAAAATATAGAACCAGGCCTCATCACCTACGTTGAGTTCAGAATGTGAGGCCTTCTGATCATGATAAGCCTTCCTGGCCTCAGCAGATTTCTCCAGATTTGTCTGTGCAAACGAAAACGCTGCAGGCAGATGGTTCTTCAGGTCCTGCAAATATTGCGCTCGTGTAAGCCGGGTCGGGCTCGGACTGAACTGGCTGGTACAGCAGGGGAAGTGGCAGGGTCATTTGTCTACCCGTCATCATTTCAAACGGGGAGACACCAGTAGACTCATGAGGGGTAGCCCGTATGGCCATGAGGACCAATGGAAGCTTCACATCCCAGTCTCGGTGATTAGAGGACACGTACTTCCTCAACATGCCGACAACCATCCGGTTCATCCTTTCGACCTGGCCAGAAGACTGGGGGCGATGGCTAATGTGGAAATTGGCCTTCACACCCAACAGTTTCCAAAGATGTTCCATCACTTCAGAGGTGAAGTGAGTACCCCTGTCCGAGTCAACCCGAGTGGGAAGACTGAACCGGGCGAAGATGTGATTCATTAAGAGAATAGATGTTGTTTGTGCCATGTCATTAGGTGCTGGTAAACATTCAACCCACTTGGTGGATGCACAGGTCACGATCAAGATGTATTTATTACCCCTGCTGGACCTGGTCAGAGGCCCTACCCAATCAAATTGCAAGTCCAACCACGGTGTGGACGGTCCCTTTTGCTGTAGGGGAGCTCTGTGTGCGGGGTTGGATGGCTGAAACTGACAACAAACCAAGCAACGCTGGACGTAATCTGAGACGTCGCGACGCATCCCCGGCCAATAAGCAACCTGGCTCAGGGCACCGAACGTGGCCTTGACAACTTTGTGTCCGACGGAGGGAGAGGCATGAGCTTGGGGGATCATGCCCCCCTTAGTGACTGTGGCGCCACGAAGACAGGAGGCTTGGAGGCATGCATCAGCAACCCTTCAACCATTCTCAGCGTGACCCAAAAACAAAAGAGAGCACGGAGCTCAGGAACGGAGTCAAGCTCGGTGGAAGAAGGCAGATGAGTTGTAGGATCAGAAAGGTACAGGATCATCCTGCTTATAGCAGGGTCCTGGGACTGAAGACTGACAAGATCGGTACCAGAAAAGACAGGTTGAACAGACACAACACCCTTGGATGGTTTGGAGGTGGACACGTTAGCGGCCTGAGCTTGAGTCACGACACACACACGGGGTGGGTCAGACCGAGAAGACACATCCCCAGGAAGCCACAAGGGGTTGAAGACCCATGGAGTACCATCGGCCGCACCTTGTTTGGCAAGAGAGTCTGAAAGGTTGTTCAGATCCTTATCAGTTCCGGGTGCAAGAGAATGTCCTTTGACTTTACGCCAATAAATGTGCCTGTCATGTGACGTCACTAGGGCGTCACAAGCCATGAAGAGGTCTTGATGTTTAACAGGCTTCCGGTTAGAGGTTAGGAACACGTTACTCTTCCATGAAGGTAGATGTCAAATGAAACTGAGAAGCGCGTCAGTGCAAATCACCAGCTGAGTATTTTAAAAATTCATGACATATTTTACTGAGAGGTAGATGGTTAACCCCAACAGTTAATGCCAAAGCTTCATTAAAGATGTCTTGTAACATTTAGAGCTCAGAACATGTGATGCAGAAATCTCTAAGCTACTAAAACACCAAAGTTTAGATCAGTATGTGTAAAACTGAGGAAATTGTGATCATTTTTGCATGTGGTGACATCAAAAGCTTGTGGTGGATAACATGCATACTGTTTTGCTAACATGACACATAAACACACATACAGAAAAGTAAGCAAATATGTTAACTATTTCAACAGGATTTCTCTATGAAAGGACTCCTTTTATGTGTTTGTCACAAAAAACAAAGCAAGTGCTCAAGTCTGCATGAACAAGGACAAAGATTTTGCATTTAAACTTTGTGTCAGTGCACAAGGCTGCTGTTTATATGAGGATTGTGTGCATGTGTGTTGCTGTAAACCACAGAAAAAGAGTGGCTCACTGTTGTCATGGGGAGAGCAGGTTCCTGAGAACGGAGAGAAACATGCAAAACACACAAACACTCAAATCAAATCTGTGGGTGAGTACATGAAACCACAACTGCATGTCTCACTGTGTGGCTGTAGATGCAGATGCAAACAAACCAAGGTAACATACACATACACTGGCATATGTATGCATGTCATGAAGAGCCTCAAATAGGCATTTGTTTGAAAAATAATTAGAAATATCAATGTTACTGTTTGCCATTTAATGCTGACAATCACTATTAATGCAGAAACCCTACTTTATTTGATCCTTGCTGCAAGACACAGTTGCATGCATTAAAAAATTGTAAATGTAATCTAATACATTTTATGCAGCAATAGTATTTAAAAAGTCCTTTAAGGCATTATTCAGTTTATTTTCTTGTCATTTATTTTGCATGAAAAGCGGCAGATGGACGGGGACAGCATGGGAGGCCACAGCGAGCTTGTGTGGTCATGTGATTAGACAATGATAGAGGGTGCGAGAGAACAAAGAAGGACAATGGGAAGATAAAAGAAAGAGTTCATTGTCAGCTACTTTGATGTGAACATTGATACGGAGCAGGAGGGGCGGATGACACACAGAATGGAGAGAGGAGGTGGAGAAAATTCCCATTGTGAGGAAAAAGTCACAAGAAGTTCTGTCATTTCAGACATTTCACAACTTTTCTAGATATTGTTTTAGAATTTTGTCCAGATGTGAGAAAAAGAAAGATTTGTGATGGAGACAAAGAGTGCTACAATGCAGACATCAGCTTCCCTCCATCACACAGAACTCATTGTGCAGCTCTGAGTAAAGTGTTTGTGCTGAAGGGCTAACAGAGGAAAGAGAAAAGGGATGGAGCGGGGTCACCATTCACCAATGTACCCCCCTCTCTGTGTGTGTGTGTGTGTGTGTGTGTGTGTGTGTGTGTGCGTGCGTGTGTGTGTGTGCGTGCGTGCGTGCGTGCGTGCGTGTGTGTGTGTGGGTGTGGGTGTGGACTGTTATGGTTAAAGTGCACGAGTGAATGAGCTGCTGGCCAAAGAATTGAAGGGGTGCAGCAGTGAGCTGTTCTAAAGAGGGATCCTCCCACATGTCATCATTCTTGGGTTATGAGATTAGATGAAAGGGAACAGGCCAGGTCTCTGCTGTCGTCTAAAATAACAGCGTTGGAGATTTTACACAAAACCTCTCAAATGTGACATCGATGCTTTTCCTTTCAGTCCACCGTTCACATCAAACTGCGCAGAAGCTGACAGGTACCGTTAGCTTGGACAGTTGAAAAAGAGAAATCAGTTTTCTAAAATCAAATGTGAGCTAAACTGACACAGAGATTAGCAGAGTTCATAAACAACGAGGCATGGATCACAAATGTCTGATGATAATGTGTTGTGTTTGCTAAACTACTGGTTACTGGCTGTAGACATGTAAATTATGCGTTTGACTCTTTTGTGATGTGTTCTATTCAGAATGTGGCCAGGCCATGTGGGTCATGTGAGTGAAGCTCAATGCAACAGTTGTGCAAATTCTGTTAC